>NC_142939.1:46070549-46180549 GCF_046866305.1 Octopus bimaculoides
TACACCAATTAAAGGGCACACTCAAACGATCTTATATCTAGAAGCTCCAGATAAATTAAAGTGTGATTGATTTCTGGATTTGTTTCAATGCATTTCTTTATACTCATGTCATGTGACAGAATTTTTGTTAAATGTACTTATTAGCAGGAGTGGAGCGGCCCGCAGGACTGTTCTTATCAAATTTATGCATTTTCTGGTTCAACGTGTTTCAAATAAGTACTGACAATTGAAGGTGATTGCGAAAACAAAGAACTACTCGGTTTTTTAACAATTTTAACCGTGTGAACATTAGACAAAACATGTTATTGACATTAATAGTTTGTACTTCAGCTAATTACTGTTGAGAAATGCATAATCCATGTTTCACTTTACTTACAGATATAAAAGGCATACTTAAATTTCATTATGTTCAATAACCTGGGGAATGCCGGGTTATTAATGTATAAAGTTGATATCTCAGCTACTAGGAAGTAAGACCTGCGTAGTCTATGATTCATGTTAGAGATCTAAAAGGCATTTTTGAATTTCATTATTTCCTTTATCCCAGGCAATGCCAGGTATTTCTGCGAGTGTATATATATATATATATATATATATATATATATATATATATATATATATATATATATATGAGAAAAAAAAGAAAATAGACCAATTGACATATAGGTATCAGTTTATTTAAAGATATTCAAATCAATATTATATGAAATTCTTCTTTGCTCAAGGAGCTTCACAGTGGGACCAGCCGGTCGCAATTCTTCCTTCTCTATATCTTACGCTCTCTATTTCCATCAAGGACTATAAAATTATTTGTTGTTATACATCTACTTCTAACATGAAATATTGGAGAATTTAATTTCGTTTTTCACCCCGAATGAACATTGGTTTTTATACATCGTAATTTCTTTTGTCAAAAACTGTAATAGAATATCAACTATAAATCATTCATTTGTTATCTAATGGATGTCTTTTAGTGGTGAAACTTAAATTTAATATTGTTAGAAGATTAAAAGAACATGACTCCATTCTATATGTATATTCATTCAGCCGTTCAACGGTTTTCAGCATAAGCTAGATTTTTGTTTAATATCTGATTTCATTTTGTAGCATGTTTATTAACTTTACTTTGACAGCAACGAAATTGATAATCAATTCCAGTCGGTGTCATATAAACCTAGAAATAACAACATGTCTCGTTGGACTGGGTTGAGACATTAGGTTTCTACTGCACAAGTTGTTGGTGTTCTTATACGTATTCAATGTCTACGTGTCTCTGTTTTTCAAGGCCCAATCTAACACTCTGCAAAAGCGAATTTCCAGATAAATGCATATTGACGTAGATATATGTGTGTGCGTGTGTGTGTTTAGTGAATGGTATATGTGTGCATGTGTGCAGATTGTCGCTTGCCGTCAACCTTTAATGTTGTTTACTAATTACATATTTCAAACATATGCAACACACGTGAACCGATAATTATTCTAATTTATTTTTACTGCATACATGATTGAATGAAATAAACATGGTAGAACAATGAATATAGCGTGAAGATTTTAATCCAGCGGTTGTATGTTCGTATATATCTTGCCTCTATTTACTGTGTTTGCCAATACATTAGTATCCCTATTTGTAAGTCCAATTGTTCATTTTATTCACCCAGTATTCGCAATATCTCCCCTCTTCAAATAATCGTATTAACGGTAACATACAAAATGTTAAGAGATCTGAAATTTATTAGAAACTTCTTATCCGTTCTGGTATGAATTTAATCAATTCTATGTAGCAATATAAATCTAGTTTATCTGTATATGAAGTTAGGGAATATAACTAAACTGTGAACGTTGTTGGTTTTGTTTAGTCCCAGAACCAACCCAAATCAAAAAGTGCTTTGATCGAAACAGATTCAGAGTAATGAACAACTTGTATTTCTGAAACTTGACTATCCAAAGAATTCATTTATATGTTAAGACAGCAGGGTCTGAAACGAGAGGGTTTTGATATATCTAGCGGATCGATGGATACTGCAGAAGTTCTGAACTCCCGCTGAGATAACGGAAAACTACAACTATTATTTAAGTGCACTGTTATATGCATCTGCATATATATGCATACAAACACACGTGCAAATATATAAATAGTATTAATTGATAGTAGGAGGTGGATTTTGTATTAGACTTTTATTAGGTAGAACATATGTTTTGACCCAAAAGTCTGGGTCTCTTCAGGTACATTGATAAAGATGTCTCTCTAGATATTTTTTGTGTCGTCTGGCTTGTTGTTGTATACCCATCCAGTTCGAGAATGAATAAAAGTAAAAAATATTGTAGAAACGCAAAAGATTCAAATACGAACGTGGAAAACATTCGTCCCAGTTTAGGTAAAACGACGTAACCATCTTTCGCTGTCACTGTTCTTTTTAACTCAGGTGGAATAATCCGAGTTGTGGTTGTTAAGTTTACATTAGTTAAGTATGGTTACGATTGTAATTTGTGAATGTGTGTTTAGCTACATGCAGCCATCTGGGTAAGTGTGGAATACGACTGTCACTACAAAAACCTGATGATTGTGCAACGCATGAAAATACTAGTTTATTTCGATATTGTGAAATTGTAATATTGTAATATTGTAAAATTGTAAAAATTGCAAATAATAAAACGTGAAAATCAGACTAAAATTGAATTTCTTTGCTTAATATATTGTTCTATACATAAGCATACAAACTCGTATATATATATATATATATATATATATATATATATATATATATATATATATATATATATATATATATATATATATATATATATATATATATATATATATATATATATATATATATATATATATATATATATATATATATATATATATATATATATATATATATATATGAGTGGGTGTGTGGTAAGTAGCTTGCTTACCAACCACATGGTCCCGGGTTCAGTCCCACTGCGTGGCATCTTGGGCAAGTGTCTTCTACTATAGCCTCGGGCCGACCAAAGCCTTGTGAGTGGATTTGGTAGACGGAAACTGAAAGAAGCCTGTCGTATATATGTATATATATATATATATGTATGTGTGTGTGTTTGTATGTCTGTGTTTGTCCCCCCCAATATCGCTTGACAACCGATGCTGGTGTGTTTATGCCCCCGTAACTTAGCGGTTCGGCAAAAGAGACCGATAGAATAAGTACTAGACTACCAAAGAATAAGTCCTGGGGTCGATTTGCTCGACTAAAGGCGGTGCTCCAGCATGGCCACAGTCAAAAGACTGAAACAAGTAAAAGAGTATATATATATATATTCACACAAACACAGACACTGACATTTAGGGAATGGAATCACAAATACAAACATCTGAAAAATTATGTAAACTTGTAATATTTTGGGAATATCTGAGAAAGGGAGACAAATGCCCGATAATCGCAAGAATCCGTGCATTACACGATGTCGAGGGCGACTGATTTCGGAAATAGTTTGAGATAAATTTAAGTAATTAATATAAAAATTAAAGTGCGCAATAAAGGAACTCACGGAAAGTTTAGAAGTAATCTAAATAAAATAAGATGCATTCAAGGTGAGAAAGTGATGAAAACAATATGTGAACATTTTCTGATAAATCTTTGACAAGAACTGTCAATAAATACAAGTACAGTTTATTAGTGTGCATGAATACACTCGAATACACACAGAAATGTTATTCATATAATAAATAAATCTATATGTGTATACATATATGCCCGTATGTATTTATATATATATATATATATATATATATATTACAAAGATAGATATAAATATATGTGTGTATGTGTGTCTGTGTATGTATAGGCATATATAAACAAACCACCCAAGACATCAATAAATGAAACTTCTACCAACATATCTCAAACAGCACTAAAATTGAAAACTAGTATAGACACGAAAAAAAACACGTCAAATCTTTTCTTTTTATGCACTGACAATATTTATACATCTTACACTTATCGTATATTGGTTTTTTTCCTCGGATTCTTCTGAGAAAATATCTGTTGAACTAGGTTATTATACTTTAGGGTATGGTTAATGTATGGTTTAGTCATATTTATAGCTTTTTTTATATCTGCCTTTATTTCTTATTTCTTCGTATTTATGTGTGTTTATGGTGATTTAGTATGTACGTATATGATAAGTGTATTTCTGTCTGTGTTTGGATATGAAATATATTAGACATACACACACACATTCTCATGCACGCTCGCTCACACACACACACGCGCGCGCGCGCGCGTATACAGATATGTATGTGAGTGTGCGTGTGCATGGGTGTGTGTGTCTGTGTCTGTGCCTGTGTAGTTATAAGCTTTTACATTTGTACGTATATATAAATATCTATATCCATGTATACATGTATGAATGAACATTAAACCCGCAGATGTATGCGTTTATAGATTTGGGATATGTATGTATATATATATATATATATATGTGTGTGTGTGTGTGTGTGTGTGTGTGTGTGTGTGTGTGTGTGTGTGTGTATACATATATATGTATGTATATATATATTATATATACATATGTGTGCATGCATATACATATGCGTGTGCTTTATATATACATATACAAATATACATATATATATATATGTACATATATATGTATGGGTCCGTGTGTGTACATGTGTGCGTATCAATTCTTTCGTTTGAAAATTCTGATGTAATCTGAGAATGCATCAGTAAAACACTGCCGAAACAGCTGTTGTAAATTGTGGACCCCACTTGTGTTCTTCTTTTATACGTGAACATATATATATATATATATATATATATATATATATATATATATATATATATATATAATTTATATATATATATATATCTGCGTGTGTATGTGTTATGATTAGAAAGAAAAGAAACCAAGGAAAAGAGAGAGGGTGGGACCAGATACTCTCTTACTTACACGATATGATGCAAACATTAAATAAATGTTATCGCCTAGAAACACAGCGGAAATTTTACTATGATGGAGACACCTTAAAACCAGGTGCGTTTGCATACGCACCTTTAATCATGTAGCCTTATTAATGTATAATTACGTCTATTTACATTATTTAATTTAACATTTCGATATATCATCGAGTTCTTTCTTCTTTCACACGAAGCAAATAAGGCGCGAAGTGCTCCCCATAAAATTAACACGTTTCGTTACTGTTGCAGCCAGTACATCTCTTAAGTCATATCCTAGTTCTGCTGTGGGACTCACCATATGCCCAAAGTGTGCTGCTCGTTAATGTAGTTCATCTAAATATTGATTTTGCATAAAGATTACTCGCTAATCCAATAGAGATGTTTTAATGGCTGTCAAATGGGTTTGGATCATCATTGTACATCCTCTCCATTAACTAATAGTTTTATTCTATATTTGTTCATGACAATGTCAATTACTTTGTTTTAAACCTAGCAAACCTAAAAACATCTGCTAGTGCAGAAGCACTAATATATGTATGTATATATGCCTATGTATACATATACAGATATATAAATATGCATATGTGTGTGAGTATACATATATATATATATATATATATATATATATATATATATATATATATATATATATATATATACACGCATGCATACTTACATGAATATATATATAACCTTAATCTGACTTACATCACCATTTGAAGCATTACGAGCTAGCCATGTTTACTCCGTTTCTCTTGATTACCGTATTAATTGCAGGAAATGTTGTCGAAGGTAAGAGAGATAACTGATTCAAGTCATAATTAGTTTAATTACTTTCATGAATAAATTCGTTTCAAAATTAATGAAACGTTGAAGCTGTATACCATATAATTTCGTTATTTTCAAAATGTATTCTTAAAACCGCAATAAAGAGGATCACTCATCAAAGGTCTTAGTTTACCGGGCTTCTTTTATATAATTTTTAAAACTAAATTAATATTTTGCTCGTTTATTACGACAGGTAGGCAAAAGTTGTTTATACAGACAAATGTTCTTGGTATACAAGTATTGCTTCAAGCAAACAAGTATTAACTTAGACAAGTGTTGTGCTGTTTTTGATAGTTTTTTTTTTTGTTGTCGTTACTTTTGTCTGACATGTGTTGTTTCAGATAGACAAATTTTGCTTTAAATAGAGAAGTATTCTTTAATTAAATAGATGTTGTTTTATCGCTAATCTCTGACTACATAACCTTCGTAGTTTTGTGCCAATAAAACTGCCGAGCAACGTCTACACTTTTGGTGCGTCGGGCGTTATATTTTTCCTGATTGCCTCTTCTAATCTGATGGGTACTTACCCCTCTATTCTATTTTCTGTTAGATTTATTCTTCTGATTCTGTGTTAACCTATATCTGCTTTGTTCAACTAGATCTCTCATGAGAGAACCACCACTTCCATTCGAGATCACATCCGTCAATTCCCGCCTGTTTGCTGTAGGATTTCCATGTCGTGAACAATATAGTAATGGAATACTTGTCTTTGTGACTTATCTTGGTTGATCAGCTGTATCAAAGACATGCATTTTGTACAACTAGCAATCTGCAACTGAATACCTCCAACGTTATCGCTAATCGTTGGCCTGGGGAAAAACCATACTGTCATATAACTTGGTTGCTTCTCTGTTTTGTTCAAGTCCAAATTGGCGCCTTTAAGAATTCCAGTTTGTAGCTGTTAATGTCTAATAGCTAGATAATTGGAATTGTCTATCACTGTTGTGTTACTGATTAATGAAGGGGTATTCTTTTACAGCAGAAACCTTACAGTCACTGCTTATTATTTTCTTCTTGGCTTTATATGTTTATATACTCTACTTGTTCAAAAACACAAAATTTCCCCAAGGCTCCACATCGTGGTTTACTTCTGATTAATCATATTTCCTGCTAGATGTTTTGATGTCTCACTTACGTCTGTTTACCTTCAAACATATATATCTGCTTATACATACATACATACATACATATATATATATATATATATATATATATATATATATATATATATATATATATATATATATATATATATATATATATATATATATATATATATATATATGTATGTATATATGTGTGTGTGTGTGTGCGTTCGTGTGTGTGTGTGCGTGTGTGTGTGTGTGTGTGTGTGTGTGTGTGTGTGTGTGTGTGTGTGTGTGTATCTACATCTATCTATATATTTATGTATATATATGTATATCGGCAACATGGTCAGTTATCTCTATTATTGTAATGTGTTACTCCTTCTCTTTATAGTGTTTTCCTCACACCATCGACACATTATGGGAGGCATTAAAGCTGATCAATGTGAATTTCCTTGGATTGTCTCTTTATTGTTGATTAAAGGAGGAAGATACTTTGTATGTTCCGGAACTCTTATAAACGATCTCCAAATTCTTACAGCTGCTCATTGTGCGTAAGTAAATGTTTGCATATGACGCCAATATTGTTTACATGTTCTTAAGGAAGGAATTGGTAGTCAACAGATGATAGTTAACATTTGTTTTACTATAACCAATGTTCATCTCCCTCTTTCGATAAATTTCTTTTCCGTATTTTGAGATCGGTCAAATAGGCACCAGTGATATACTTGAGTTGATACCACTGGCTTTACTATTGATCTGAAACGTGCTCTTGTGACTTGTGAAAAAAGAAGTCCATATTACCTTTCTTCACGGACAAACGTTGATTGGACAATTACAATAAAATAACAAGCAATTGTGTTGGTAATAAAATATTGGTTTCAAATTTTGGCACAAAGTCAGCAATTTCGGGGTCGTGGGTAAGTCGATTACGTCGATCTCAATGCTCAACTAATTGATACTTATTTTATCGACACCGAAAGGATGAAAGTCAAAATCGATCTTGGCGGAATTTGAACTCAGAACATAAAGACAGTACCTCAAGCAGTTTGCCCGGAAAGCTATCGATTCTGCCAGCTCACCGCATTAAAGATATACTACAGGGTGATTCAAAACTCGCCATACATAGGAACAATTTATCTTTTTATAAGAAACAGTTTATAAGAGAAGATTTTTTTTTATTTAACGGGTTCTATATGGTTACCTTTCTTTTGAATACACATTGCAATACGTTTACCCAACTCATTGTGAACTCGTAATAGAAATCTGATGATACGTGTGCAAATGAGTTGGTGATGCGTTCCTTCAAATGATTTATGTCTTTTATCTTTCCACTATACTCTATGCCTTTCAAATTCCCCCAAAGATAGAAATCAAGAGGGATCACATCAGGGAATCTAGGGGATCTTATAAACTGTTTCTTAAAAAAAAAATTTTTTTCCTATGTATGGAGACTTTTGAATCGCCCTGTATAATAATTTCATAAATTACTACCTATGAAATTCTTTTCTACTATAGACACAAAGCCTGAAATTTGCGGGGTGGGCAGCTAGTTAATTACTTCGATCCCAGTGTTTCACTGATATTTGTTTTATCGACCCTAAAGGATGAAAAGCAAAGTCGATCTCGGCGGAATTTGAACCTAGAATGTAAACTCCGCCTATCAAATTAAGAGGTTTTATGGTACAATAAAATTTTTAATAGGAAGAATTTGTGATTTATCGTGAATGTTATATTTTGCAATTTAAACGGAATCATACATATTACAGGAAAGATGTGGACAAAGTCATTGTTTCTGCAGGAAGTAGTAACCGACGGTCCATGACAACATTTACTTATGTTTTCAAATCCGGTATCCATTCTCACCCCGATTATGTTGGTCCCCCGGCTTTTGGTGAGTAAATCTAACAGTTCGTTCTATTTTTAAAAAAAAGAAACATATCAAAATATTACCCAGTAGAATTGGACTTGAAAGTAAAATGATAGAATTTACAATCTCCATATAGAATACAGAAGTGTTAGTCAGTAGGACACATGATGCAATCTTACACACACACACACACACACACACATGCACACACACGCACACACACACACACACATACATACACACTCATACACGTGTGCTTGCATCCAAACATACATACATGTATACATGCATACATACATACACACACATACATACATACATACATACATACATACAGGCGTGGCTATATAGTAAGTTTCCTTCCCTACCACATGGTTTCAGGTTCAGTCCCACTGCGTAGCATCTTGGGTAAGTGTTTTCTACTATAGCTTCGGACCGAACAAGGCCTTATGAGTAGATTTGGTAGACGGAAACTGAAAAAAGGTTGTCGCCTATGTGTGTATGTGTGTGGGTGTGTGCCTATATGTGTACGTCTTTGCGTTTGTACTTGTCCCCCACTATTGCTTGACAACTAGTGTTGGTCTGTTTATCCCCGTAACCTAGCGGTTCGGCAACTAATACCAGGTTTAAAATAACAAGTATACGGGTAGATTCGTTCAATTAACTACTCTTCAAGGTGGTACCCCAGTATGGTCGCAGTCTAATGACTGAAACATGCAAAAGATAAAAGATAAATACATGTATGCTTGTTTGTGTGTGCGTACGTATTTCAAAATTGGGATTTAAAATCCATGTAGATTTGAGCAGTAATCATTTTGTACTTAGATTTAGCAGGAAATATTGACAAAAACCTCGAAAATCTAAAAAAGGAGATTTTGAAACAAATACTAGTGTAAGTTGCTTTCGATTAATCATCTAAATGAACTTATTTACACCGAAGTAAACAAGTAATTAGAGTGGATAAAAGAATATTTGTTCAATAGAAATATTTTGTATTAAAATGATTTTTGTTTTATAAAGTTCAACATAACTCATCGTTAAATACGGATTAGATCAATAATGTTTATTCTGAAATTCTGAAAGTATAACAGACACTGACGTGGTATAAACATTGTTTTACGTTAACTCTCATATATAACTGACAATGTCACATGTTGTGTGGTGAAAAACTTACTTGATATTTCCTTTAATCTTGCTGAATCATAATAATATTTATGATTCTATTTTATTTAGAAACTAATTAAGTAGCAATGTGTTAAATCAAATCAACGGTTTCATTGTTAGAAATGAATAAAAAAAAGGAACACTCAGATTCTCACTTTGTTACGAAAGCCAACAATTTCAAAAATATTTCAAGAACTAAAATAAATTCTGGCCAATGACGAAGTAATTCAATGGAGATATTTTGATATCATTCTTCATGGGAGACTAGAACCGTTATTAAAACATAATTAAGTGTAATATTGTCTAAATTCATAATGATAAAAGTTGTTTAATTCATTTATTGGTACGTACCAAACTGAGATCTCCATCGAATATAACGATGTTGAAGTCATCTAAGTAGAATTTACCCATGACCAGTCGACAATATAATAGGACATTTTATGTTTAGTATTGAAACAGTTTGACAATGAAACCGTTTCTTAAACAGTCATTATTTTTCAAAAAATCTATTATTTTCAGTTAAGTTACCCGAACTTATTTAAAGTAAAGAGTGTTTATTATGGAAAAAAAAACTAGGGTCGGTAACAATATAATAACCACTGGCCTCTACTGGTTTTCTCACGCGCTACATACATTACTATTTGCAGTTTTTCAGAAATATTAAAGTAACTAAGCATATAAAATATTAAACAATTGAAGTGTAAAAGTCATCTGATGGAAATTGTTTCAAACAGTGAAAAAAAGTTTTTTAAATATTTCCATTCCGAAGCGTACTTCTTACATATCGTCAGTTTAGTAACGATGTATCATACCTTCTTCATATTCCGAAATGTAAAACAAAAGAGGGCCATTAATTACACCACATTCACAAATCCAAAATGCATAACAAGTGTTATTGTTAAAAATGTTATTGTATCAACAAGCAAATAGTCAAGTTTATTTATTTATTTTTTTTTTTTATATGGAAGTATAACTTCCATATGAAAATTAAAGCATTATTAAACTATATTACCTTAATTTTGGAGGATGGAAAGAATAAAAACTTCCAAAACACAAGCAGATTTAGATTTTTCTAATTATTCCATTCTTTTGTCTTGTATAGTACACGTACACACACACACACACACACACACACACACACACACACACACGCACTCACGCACGCGCGCACACTGAGACACATATACGCATGCATGTTTACATACGCCGTCATCACTACAATGACATCCTAAAAGCCGTTATGTGTATATGCCATTCTACCTCCTCTTCTTTTTTCGTTACAGAGAACGATATAGCGATTCTAAACCTACCCTCTTCAATCAGTGACGGTCACTGTATTAAGCCTTTAGGCATTCCCCAGAAGGGAGAAAAAATATCAAACAACTGTGTCATTGCAGGCTGGGGAGTCAGTTCCGGTAAGTATGATATTGCTTTGTAGCACACGACTAAATCGAATGACAAATGTTACATGAATACAATGACCTAACAGTATTAAGCCGCACACAAAGATATCGACTGTACATGAATGTATGTGCATATTCTTTTTCTCTTTTTACTTGTTTCAGTCATTTGACTACCGCCATGCTGGAGCACCGACTTAAAGGTTTTGATTCGAAGAAATCGGCTCCAGGACTTATTCTTCGTAAGCCTAGTACTTAATTTATCGCTCTTTTCGCCGAACCGCTAGCTTACAGGGACCTAAAGGCATCAGCATCGGTTGTCAAACGATGGCGAGGGACAAATACAGACACATACATACAAATATGTGTTTGTGTGTGTGTGTGTGTGTGTGTGTGTGTGTGTGTAGTTCAAATTTATGGAAGAAAACAAAAGATGAAGACAGGTGTAGGAACAACAAGCAGGTGTATTAGTTTGACGCTCGGGAAAATGGAAAAGTCTGTTTTACGTTTCGAACCTACGCAGTTCGACAGACTGGATTAAGAAGGGAAAATGGAGAGAGAGTCGAAAAAAGCGAAGAGAGAGAAAATGTGCAGAGTTCAACGGTTCAACATGGCGAGATGACTGAAAAAAAAGAAGCTGAATGAAAAGGGAGATAATAATAATGATAATAACGGTAACAGTGACCCCCAACGAACTAAGGTACGCAAGCGCGCGTGTGTGTATGTGAGACTATTGTGTGTGAGTGTGTATGTGTGAATGGATGCGAGTGAGTACGTATGTGCGGGCGAATGTGTGTGTGCGTGTGAATGTGCGTATGGACTCGTTTATATGTATGAGTATGCGTATGAACGTGTGTATATGTGTGGGGCTAACGTGTATGTGTGTGCATGTGTGGCTGTATCAAGCAATAAATACTTCTTCCATAATATTTTAATCGCAGTTTGAAAAGCGTTTTACTATGAGTACCTAGGTGTCTGATTAACTGGCAGGTAACATTTTCAGCTAATAAAAAAAATTAAAATAATCCATATGTTTAAAAATCTCTCTCCTGTTTGTATATATGTGTGTGCACGCTGTTAAATAAATTGCTGAATATTGTAATACTAATTAATGTTTTCAGGAAATAGTTATGGTACAAATCAGCTGCAGACTGCCAAAGTAAAATCATTCTCACAATCACAATGCAAACAACATTTTTCGCGTATCACTAAGCAACAGTTGTGCGCTGGGTCTGGGGTTCGAAATGGAGCTGAATCTTGCCGGGTAAGTATGAATACTCTCACATTCAACAACTACATCCATTATGTGATTAACGAATTATTGCACGAGACAGTAAACTCAAGCGTCGTTGGTCGCATCCGTCTTCTTACTGATAGTGAGCTGAGTAGAGTAACAAGGCAATGAAATTCATAATAGTTATGGATGTTCGTGGCTTCTTAAGTGCTGCTGACGCCGAGTTTTAAGTCGTTTACTTGTCAGAATCTGATCTCAGTATTCATTTCTAACGTTTGTATAACATTACAAACAGCAATTAAGTCAATCTGCGCCAGATATCGAGCTAAATTCCGAATGAAAGAATGAACCAAAGCTTATAACAATCGCTTAACAAGCAAAAATTATGGAGTATGTTATAAAGATGAGATGAGAATATGTGACATGTATGTTCCCCATACATTATGGATAGAAGTGACATGAAATGGTTATGATTGATGTTAGAATTCCGATCTCAACAAAGAAGTATCATATACGTAGTTGCTCAACAAATTAGAAAAAGGACCAAAAGCTTCCTCAAATTACACACTTTTAACTGAAAATATCAAGGACGTGTTATCCAATGTATTCTAATTGCATATTGTGAATAAACAGGAAGATGGAATGCTTTGGCTGGAAAGAATTTACCATAACAACAACAATTAGTATTTCATCGTTCCTGGAAATCGATCCCAGCCGGATTTGAACTCATCACAATTTAATGATGTAACTAAATCCCAGCCCCAGAACAACTCTACCACCAATCCACTTTATCTGTTTGAAAGCTAAAAGCAATAACCGTGGGCAGGAAGAAAATGAAGTTTATTCTGCGATAGAGTTTGATATCTTTGAAGTCATTTCACTTCATTTACATTAATAAAGCCGTTGGTAAAGGCCTGAAAGCTGCACACTCCATCACCCCCTACTCTAAAATCTTCAGCCTCACTGCCAAGTTAACAAAATTACTAATACGGAAAGTAATTAGTTAGCCAATTAATTAGCAATTAGTATGTCAATTATTAAATTAAACTTTGAATTCTGTCTGCTTACTCTTAATGCTATCTACTAATAATAGAGCAGTATAATCTGTTGAGCAACGGAAAAACTGCATCGCTGCATGCGTTCTTTTATGTTATGAGTTCAAATCACACCAGAATCACTTTGCCGTTTATTTCTTCCAGGTTCGATTAGTTAGCTACCAGTATATTTAATCGTCTAAGGCGGCGAGCTGGCAGAAAAGTTAGCACACCGGGCGAAATGCTTAGCGGTATTTCGTCTGTCTTTACGTTCTGAGTTCAAATTCTGCAGTGAACGACTTTGCTTTTCATCCTTTCGGAGCCGATAAATTAAGTACCATTCGCGTACTGGGGTCGATCTAATTGACTGGCCTCCTTCCCCAAAATTTCGGGTTTTGTGCCTACAGTAGAAAAGCATTCTGAACCGATAAAACAAAATATAAGTCAAGTATGGGAGTTGATGCAATTGATAAACAGCTCCCCACCAGAAATTCTAGCTTTGTGCCTGTTAGAAATGATCATTAGTTGTAATATTGTTTCGTCACAAAAGTCTGGTTTCACCAGGACATTCTTAACAAACACAGGGTACTTATTCGATCTTGAACATTCTTTTTTGAAATTAAAGAGTCATAAAGTGAAATGGAGAAGACGTAGCGATTGAGAGGTGCCAACCGTCCTAACCAATATGTTCTTTTCTGCGTTTCTTTTTAGGGAGACTCTGGTGGACCTCTGATGTGTCATAGTGTGTCGGACAATAAGTTGGTGGTGGTCGGGGTGACATCATATGGTAATTATAAATGTAATACAGGCTTCACAGTCTACAGCAATGTGTCATATTTTGAAGATTGGATTGCTAACATAGGTTATGACAAATAAGGAAAAATACCTGCAAGATTTAGCGTTTAGTCAACAGCGATTAGATGGCAACCGTGGGGATTGAAACTTAGACAACTATATTGAAGAGAGACAATAACAAAATTTAAAAGCAATAAATAGCTATAAGCAATCAAGGATATAACTTAGTCCTTAACTATGATGTGTAAAACTAAACAAAATAATATATCAAATTTCATTTTGACTACTTGTTTTGCTTTTCATTTTTTACCTTTGTTAATTTTCAGGCAATTTTATATCCCATTATGTAGTAGTTGTTATTGATGTTTGTGCTAATAATGATGTTTACCTATTAATGAATCAGAGAAGGAGGAGGAGCTAATACAAGTGCGGTGACCTATGAAGCCATTCTTTGAGTAGTGAGATCAATATAGTTTATGTTGTTGGAACATGGCCACTTCTCATTCTGTCACATATCAAAGAGTCTATTAGTGAAATCAAGGAATGGTTCTATCAATACTTTAACTGTAACTATTCTATCATTATTTTGAGGTGAGTGGTGATGTTCTGAAATCTATAATCAGTACAGAACATTACTTTGGCCAAAACATATATAGTTGCATAGTCAGCGTTTATAAATTATTTTCATGAATCTAGATGAATGAAAATCTAAGTGGATAGCGCTGATAGTATTTGAACAGAAGATGTGGCGAAAGGAAAATTAAATGAAAACATTGTTTTTTGGGGGATGGCCATAATTTGCTAAACATAATATATAGTGCGTGTATTAGATTGGCGAAATATTACCATCCCCAAATATAATAATAAATGTTTCAGCATACCATTTCGCATCAAGAATCTTTCAAAACAAGTACGTAAACGTAAATGAAAATATTTTGATCAATACATCTGTTTCAGACATTCTAAGTTTTCGATATTAATAGCGAATCCACTGGCAGTAATCGAACCTCCTGTTTCTCATTCAGATGTTCTACCATACTCAACTTGGTGAGCTTACAGATATCAGTATATAAATAGCAACTGTACCCTGTTCTATAAACCAAAGCTTATAACAATCGCTTCCTTGACAAACAAGGATTTATGGATTATGTTACAAAGATAAGATGAGTAGTTGTGACATGTGTGTTCCCCATGCATTGGGGATAGAAGTGACATGAAATGGTTATGATTGATGCTAGAATTCCGATCTCAACAAAGAAGTATCACCCCAGCCGCTCCTTTTCTATTTTTATAGAAATATTATCCTTTATCTTATTATTTAGACAGACCTTACTGTGGATAGACAATGGAGCAGGAATTGTAATATTCTTTCCTTCAGAATTAAATGCAAATAACTTAATTTTTCTTCAACTGAAATTGAAATCGTGATGCTGCCTCCTCCTGTCTGAAGATAATTTCTTTCTTAACACCTCAGCAATACTTCTGCTTTCAAAATCGTTGTCTTTTGACCAGGAGCAGAACCATGTTCAATTATGGAAGAGAATATAATATTTTGTGGCAGGTATGCCTTTCCAAAGTACATTAATTGTATAAATGATGTGAAGTGCATTTAACTGAGTTTTGAAACCGTGTTGTTTCTTAGTTTACCGGAAACTTAACTCTTCACTGTTAGTCCAACTTCTTTCCCACACTGGCTCGAGATCAGAAAATGATTGACAGGAAGTAATACAATTTCAGACAGATGAATACAAAACACAGCTCTGTCACCATTTGAACTCAAAAGGAAGTGGTACGTAACCAAGTGCTGAAAGCCATATCGTCACGAACACTTCAGTGTATCTAATTGACCAATCACTCACTCAATTGTCCCCTTCTTTCTTGTATTTCTTCCTTCTGACCATCCTTCCCCACTACATCTACATTTGATGTACTTAAATAATGTATAAATATATTTACAAAAACATTTAGATGAGACTGTATAATGATAGATGACTAGAAACAAACTTTATCCAAAGACTAAATTAATGGTGTAAGTAAAATAACTATAAAACAAGGAATCGATCGAAGAAAGTCTGGGAAAACAAATTAGAGGTAGGCAACCATTTATATAGTCATTCGGATTTTCAAACTGACAGTGTGGTGAAATTTAGTAATGATTCCAATACACTAAAAGTGTACAAAAAGAAAGAAGGTTTTCAAATTGCAATTTATTAGCTGTAGTTATGTTATATATATTTGTGTGTATAAATATATATATATATATATACATGTATCTGAATACATGAATATGTATGCATATGTGTGTGTCTGCACGCGTGCTTGGTTTTACAACATGAAATTATTAAGTTGTCAGTGTATTTATTGAAGTGGGGAAAATAAACATTACAATATTTTGCATTTCTATTTTTCATAGAAAAAAATTATATTTTCTTTAAATATAGACTGCATCCAAAGATGTTTTCTAAATAATACCTTTAAAGATTTCCTGAAAACTTTTGCAACTAGCCTCCAGAGATTATGGAAATGACACACCTACATTCTTTCCTCATTTTTAGGCCTCTTAAAACATTTGTTTTTCCTCATTCACATTTTTTATTTGAAATGTTGCTAGAGACAAAAGCTCCTGCCTAGCAGAAACTGGATTATCAACTAGCAAGTCGGTAGCTACCAGTTTCTCCTCGCTAACCTCATCTGTCCGTTCTATTTCCAATGTATGTAGGTCACTGTGACCCACCCCCAATATCTGTAGCAAGATACAAATAGATTGGTATATTTCACAATAAGTGGAGGCAGCATTATAAATAGTATGAATGTTACATTGAATTCAGGCCCCGAGTTGAGCTCGGGTGGTCATTTCTATAAGCTTTTAAGACTAATAGGTTACTTATTGATGGCTGGCTCTGTGTCACATATTAATAGATGTCTCAGATAATAGGATATTTATTGATGGATATCTTCGTTAATTGGTAACCTATTGAAGGATAACTCTGATAATTGATGGACGTCACACGTAATAGGACTCGTATTGTAGAATGGCTTTGATGATTGGTCGCTTATTGAGGAATGAGTGTGATAATAGCTGGATGTCTTTTATAGTTGATCTGTTACTAATGGATATTTCTGATAATAATTTATTGAGGGATGGCAATAATTATAGAGCAAAAGGATGACCACGGAAGAACAAAGTCTATGGTTTTGAATGTCTCCTAAATCAACAAGTATTTCGAATAATGAAAGAATTGGTCCGAATTATAATGGTAATTATCATGGTGAAAATTGCGAAGATGTCGGTTGACTAAATTACAGAACCAGCACTGGTACATAGTGGTAACAATTTTACATCACAAACATTATTTGATATTGTTAGGAAAGCCATTTAGGACACAGTACACCGGTTCCTCTCCACGCAAATTTAGCAAAAAAAAATCTATATTCAAAATTGCAGGGCGTAGCAATAAGTAGGAACATAAATGGCGGCATCATCAGTTTCGGTGGAATTCAAGAACAGTCAATCACAGCAAGTGTAATATAATTATGTTCACCAACTTAAAACTGAAGACTTGTGTCGGCAATTTCTTTTCAAATTATTTCCCACCATTATTGACAATTTTATTGTTTTGTTCTACTAAATTAAGCAACTTTAAAAATTCAATTGAATTGTAGCTTTTCCTAATCAATAGTACGCATCAATAATAAAGATGATGCTGCGATGACGACGATGGTGTTAAGGGGGAGGATGGTGGAGATAATGATAATAATGATAATAATAATAATAATAATAATAATAATAATAATGATAATAATAATAATAATAATAATAATAATAATAATAATAATGTCGTATATGCCAACAACAAAATGAGACCATCGATCATGTTGTCTCCATGTGCAGTCTGCTTGCGCCTACAGAGTATCTCAACAGGCATGATAGAGCTGCACAATATATTCACTGGGTAATATGCAAAAACCTGGACTTGCCCCATGATAAAAACTGGTGGGAACACAAACCACCCCCAGTACTTGAAAATGATCACATTGCACTCCTCTGGAACTTCACCATTCAAACTGACAGAAAGATAGACGCAAATAGGCCAGACATCATACTGAAAGACTTCAGACAAAAATCATGCCTCCTCATTGATATGACTGTCCCAATTGATATAAACGTATCTGTCAAGACCTACCAAAAACTGAGCAAATATAAAGATCTTGAAATAGAAATTAGCAAAATGTGGAATCTGAAGACGAAAACAATACCTATTGTCATAGGTGCCCTGGGAATGACAGCGAAACGGGCTGATTACTACCTAGCTCAGATACCAGGAAACCCCAAAATGGCTGAAGTCCAAAAGATAGTGCTCATGGGAACTGCCCATATCCTACGTAAAATACTGTCTATGTGATCTCAAATTTTAAAGCAAACATAATTTTCTTATGGTTTCTTAAACATTCACTTGAACAAAACTGTACAAATCCAAATATATGGTACCCTAGGCATAACACCTACATGAACTTCTAACTTGTTGTCTCTTGAGGTCTCTGGGTGAGACTTGGATCCAACTTGTACAAATGCAAAACAAAAGTCAAACATAAAATAATAATAATAATAATAATAGTAATGTTCATCAATATTAAGGAAAAGAAACCTCTCGGTATTAATTAAAACTTTCCAAGACTTCTTCACTTGTGACAGCATAAGAAATCTTCAGAAAGAAATTTCATTTTTAACTGTTACTTATTCGTTGGAAACATGAAAGTAGTCTGGAAAGTGAAGCTGTATGGTAGCTTGGTTGTATTGGAATTACTTGCTTGAGTAAACTGTGTCATTCCGTGTCTCGGTGGAATTAGATTCCTGATGAAAGGGAAAAATAATGACTGTGAAACAAGGAAGAACTGTTAAATCGTGTTGTGACATATCAACTTTGCAAGATTCGTCGTTTTATTTGAATGCTGAAATTTCTCATCAATGCAGGCTTTCTGAAGAGCGTATAAATGTGTGCTTGTTACTATATATGAAGCGGGAAGAGAGATTGGATGCATGTGCTTATGTTTGTATGATTATGTGTGCTGAGAAAGTAAGAGAGAGAGAGAGAGAGAGAGAGAGAGAGAGAGAGAGAGAGAGAGAGAGAGAGAGAGAGAGTTTAGTCTTGTAATTTTCAGATGTGTATGTTAACAGAAGTAATTTTCGTTGCAGACAATTTGATAGGACCGGGTAATTTGCTATGACATGTATACAATGAGACACACGAGGGATGAGTGTATAGATAAGTTTGTATCTATAGGCAAATGTGCCTATATCCAATTGCTAAATCTACAGCTAAGAAATATTTCAACAGTCAAGCACACTTAGTAGTAAATAAGTATTCTAGAAATGTACACAGGGTTGTTGAAAGTTTTGTCATAGTAGCTTCTCCTGTCAGTGTTGCTTAAGAGAAGAATGGACTACATCATTGATTGTACCTCCCTAGACTACTCTGAATACAGTGGACTTTATCAAACTCACTGACCCTTCCATGAACAAAACAGAGTATAGTGGACTTGTTAACTTGATGAATAAAACTGTCTGTTCCCTCAATTATCCATATTTGCGTTGCGATCGTCAAATATGTGTGTCCTGGACTGTTTGAGTGTGTGTGTATATTTGTTCGTGGGTCTTGTATCGAAGGCGCGTGGCTCAGTGGTTAGGGTATTCGGTTCACGATTGTAAGATCATGAGTTCGATTCCCGGCAACGCGTTGTGTCCTTGAGCAAGAATTTTATTTCACGTTGATTCAGTCCACTCAGCTGGCAAAAATTAATTGTATCTGTATTTCAAAGGGCCAGCCTTGTTACATTATGTCTTCCTGAGAACTACGTTAAGGGCCCATGTGCTTGTGGAGTGCTCAGGCACTTGCACGTTAATTTCACGAGCAGACTGTTCTGTTGTTCGGATCCACTGGAACCCTCGTCGTCGTATCCGATTTTTCTTCGTGTTCTTTTATGACTTCCTTGGTGTCTGTTCAGATCAGTAAAAGTTTCATCTCCTCGATCAACTTTTGCCCAGTCTCAGGACCTCATCTTCCGGATAAAATTATCTGAAGTATGTTACTCCTAATTTAGAATAAGTTGTGTCTGTGGGATTAATGCTGATATTAACATCGAAATTTGACGTTTCTACCATTAGAATTTTTATCAGTTAGGTACTTTTGTTTACCTGATGATGTTCCTTGTAAGTTTTCTTTTGCCGTTTGATGTTCTATGAGCATTGGTCCTGTCAGTAATTGTATTTGTTTTAAGAAAACAGGCGTGGCTGTGTGGTAAGAAGGTTCCAGGTTCAGTCCCACTGCGTGGCCCCTGCACAGGGTGTCAGTCCGTCGCAGGGTAACTCATTTAGACCTGATCGGCTGGAGCAAGCTGAAATGAAGTGTTTTGCTCAAGAAAACATTGTACTGTCCGGGAATAGAAATACGATCTTGCAATTGTGAGTGTTATGCACTAGTAAAGAAGCACACGACTTCGCGTACGTGTATGTATGTATGTATGTATGTGTGTATGTATGTATGTATGCATGCATATATGTATGTATGAATGTATGTATGCATAAATGTGTGTATGTATAAATACTTGTATTCATACATTCACATGAATCCATACATATGTATTAGGTATGTATATGTCTATTTGTTTGATGATGATTACTCACTTTGGCAGCGCCCACAGCTAATTTCTATGTACGAATATTTATATACTAATATTTATATGTATGTATATGTATGTATATGTTAGCATGAGTGTGAATGCGTTTATTTGAATATACATGTAGACAAAAATCCTCTGGTGTCCAAACTAAAATCGTTATAAAGTGTTGCATTCTTCTCGTCAAGTAGGTTTTATTCTGTTGCAAAAGAAACATCTGAACATATCTGTATTTGTGCATACAAATGTTAAATTTTCTTGATAAAAGGCTTTCGCAGCTGGTGTAACTTAAAATAGTTGATTCATACCCTCTTAATCTTACCAAAAGGAGAACAAAAACATTGATTATCGCTAGCAACAAAATATCTTTCTCGGACATATAATTCATCTCGTATATGAAAAAAGAATAACTGTCCTTAAAACGGAAACTATTATTTTGCATCATAAGACAAACAGCCATTTTAAAATAAGTGTTTGGTCTCGAATCGTTTCGGCTTGTAGATCTTATGTTTCCTCTTGAAACAGCTTTTTAACTAAAACCTATTTAATGGAAATAACCTTCAAGCTACACAGTATTTTAGGATACTTTCAAATGGAATGAGAAAGTATGTTTTATTTTCTAATTTCTTATTGCATTCGTTTTGATTTCGCTTTTTTTTATTCGTTTTGAAATTGCATCCATTTTTAAGTAAAACGATCGCTTGTTCACTAACTTTTCATTCCCGCCACATTGTGCTGTTCCGAAGCATTTAGTTCCGCTATCGTTACACTTTGCTCTCTTCTATCTCATGCTTCTTTAGATTACTTTACTACTTTATTGCTAAATAAAATTGATTCCAATAAAACGGATGTTATTATTTAACACTCAACTCACGAGTCAAACAATCATTTGTTTGTTGATTAAAAAATATAAGTGAAAATCATTTTAAATCTTCCTGGAAATATTGTAACTTTATTGCTGTTTGCTTCAGCATTCTTGTTGAATAAAAATAAATAATTTTCTACTGTCTGTTTTTTTTTCTCTTTTTTCTTTTTTGTTTTATTCAATCGAGATATGTATTGTACTTACAAATGTGCAAGGAATATTGTGTACATAAATCTGAGTTACACTAAATCTTTTATACTTGTGAAGAGATCAGAAAATAAATATGTCAAACAGAAATGTCAAGCAGGTTTCAAATGTTTTCAAACTTTGTGTGTCTGTGATGTAATGGGCTGAAATGAAATTATGAGGTTGATAATTTAGGGACGAAACTGTAACAACGAGCAGAGACATAATTTTGAAACAGAAGCGAACATTATAGGTAATATTATTGATAATATTGTGTATAAGTGAAATATTAAGATGTTAATCCATATCGTGAGAAGAGTGTTTATAGGAGACTGATCATATTAGTATCAGCTGAATGGTTAGTGATGTGTAATGTGTATTGTGGGTTTCAACAGCATGTCCTACCTAAGTAGAGGAATAGTTTACACAGAATTGTGAAATTCTCTGATTTAAGTAGAGACAATTCTATAAAGCTAAATAGGTAAATGAGGCCAACGCTCTAGCCAGAAAAAAGAGCCATCGTTCATTCATTAAATGTCCCAGATATAACAGAAACACGTGTCGCTGGTACCACTTATTTTTGTTTTTTAGTTCTATAGATTGTTGTGAAGTTTAACAGAGTGTTGTCAGATATGTCGATGTATTCCCTGTGCCAATTGCAATAAAAGCTAAGGACAATAGTGGCATTTACACTGCCGTTCGAGAGAAAGCTGTTGATGAAAGTTCAGATGAAAAGATAGATGGTTTTATGATGTTTAAGCGGAAATGAAACGGATCATCTACAAACTCCAAGAATCCATGATACTGATGTAAACAGCACCAGTAGCCGACATAAAAATAAGGAAACACTTTCCTGCAAATGTGGGTTACTATTTTGCGGAAGAGAACTATCCGATCCAAATGATGCCATCATTGATATGCCAGAACGGAAGTGGACGTTAGTGGTAAACCAATAAGTACAATATTTTTGCTGTATTTGCACGATCTTTTTAAGAGTTACTCAGATATGGAGTTGTATAAACCTTCCGCGACAATATGTCTGAGTTATTTATGAAACCATTCTTTCTCACAGTTCGCCCTTTGAACTACTTGACAGTCTTGAGCCCCAAGAGCAGATGAAATTGAGCAGCAGGTATCAGGGTTGTCTCCAACTGCTGACATTTGGACATCAAGGTTCGGTGGAAGCGCCATACTTAGCTGCTATGAAGGATTAGTGAAAGTTACGAATTAAGATGTGTAAAGCAAAACTCTTGAGCAGCGAGATCTAAACTATGTAATTGTGAAATAAACTTCTTAACCTCACAACTATTTCTGAGGCTGTCCTGATTAATATTTCCACTACAGCAACTCTAAACCAGTTGATTTTAATTGAACTCGGTTCTTTAGATAATTGATTCAGGTTGCTGTCACGTCTCACTTACCATGCGCTGGTCTTCTAATTCTACTGCAACATTCTGTTTTTCAATCTTTGCGAAATTAGATAACAATAAGAGAAGGGAATATGAGGAAATTATCTGAATTCAACGTATTTACATAAGATTGTAATCAGCAGCACTGAATGAGTAAATGTGGAATGTTTTCTTAGTTTTGGTCACATCTCAAATACATCCCCCTCTACCATGTATATGGAGCTGATTTTTAATTGGCTGCTACCCCTTTGATGACACTGAAATGACAAAAACATAGATATTATCTGTAACTCGCTACTTGAAAGTTGGTTGCGAAATATTAAACATATGTGTGTAATGAGTGCTTGTATATGTGTGCTTATGTTCACCGGTGTAAATTAGTGTTCGAATTGCATCTTTTTACTGAAACCGTAACTTTGTACCTTCACAAAAACATATCAATAATTATCGATAAAATTAAGTACTAAATGAGTTCTGAAACCAATAGTGTTGGCTAAATATCCCTGACGGGGGTGTCCCAGCACGACGGCAGTCCATTGACTAAATCAGTGAAAGTTTATTTCATTTCACAGTACTTTCAAGATGATCTGTTATTTATTATTTCCAATAATATTAGTAGCGACGCAAACCATTACCAGTTCCTCCCAAGTTGATTACCAGTAAACATCACTGTTGGTGGTCAGTCGACCATATTCCTCCCGAGTTGCTCGTTCTTTCTAACGGTAAACATTTAAGTATTATCTCCTAATATCAAAGAAATGCAACAATAAGCAAAAGGTTAATAGGTTTAACATTTCTACCAATAGATTAATTTCAAAAGGTTATCTAAGTACATGTAAAAAATAAAGTGTAAATACGATCCAATAATCGATAACAATTTGAATACCTTGTCAACTTGTTAACAAGAGAATCTTTGTCTTCTGTATGACTTACTCTGTCACCAATAGATTTTACCTATCTGGCGTTGATTTGCGCTGTTGACATTACATATTTGCAAAGTAACGCCTACTTTACTAATCATCATATCGTTTCACCCCACTTAAATACATTATGCTTTAAAACTCTAGAAAGTAATTTGAAACGCCGAAGAAAATATTTATTAATAAGCTTATTTAACTCCAGGATGGTGCTGAAGAAACCTTATAGGTTTTATGTTACATTTGTTGAAGTACGTCCACTACATTCTGACTCCAAATCACATTGAAACCAATTTTACTATTCATTTCTGTAGTTTTGTTAAAATGACAAACATGTAAGTCAGTTTTACAAATTTGACGTTAACGTGTTATATCAATTGAAGAAATCTCTGACTTTATTTATTAACTTATTTTTCAAGTGGCAGAAGCTATAGGGCTAATGATAAGATTCAGGCCTATAAACCCTCTGACCCTGTTTCGATCCCTTTTTGAATTGTGATTTTCCTGAATGGATAAAAAACACAAACGGTACGTCATCGCCAAATGTCTGCTGAATCTTCTGGATGGTTTGAGCTTGAATATCACCAAGCTTTTGGCAAAACTTGATGCAATATCTCTGCTCGACGCTTTGGTCATCTTACATGAAAACGAAAATCCGACGAGTGCACTCTACACGTCTTTACTTTAGGCACAATAGCCGGGAACTCGCGCGACCTAGTGGCGCAATTACTTTTCCACACGCGCAGAAATGGTGCCTTCGTCGAGTTCTACGTATCCATATAAACTTTTAAATCTGCACAGCAAACAAATAAAACATCCATCTGTATACTACTGATCCTGCTGTTTGCAGTCCACGAATGTAACATTTTTCTCAACAAATTGTCTAAACTTTAATTACCTTGGCTAGTTAAAGACTAACTAACTTGATCGTGAACACAGCTTAGCTGGGTTCGTGATCAAGTTGTAAACCATTGACGCTTTGGTTATTGGTCTGAATGCTCTGCCCAAAGATTGTTCTTACAGCGAATCTGCAAATCTCCATTTTCAAAATATAAAGATGGTTAAATTCCACGATATTAGAAACACGGAAAAAGAGAAAAGATAAACATCAGTGCAGAATTAAGTTTGTCTCACCTTTCATCTGGAGCTATCGTAGACTAAAGAGGTCGGTGGGAAGAATAACGATGATGGCAACTCCGAAGATAATTGTAGCTAAAGCAAGAATAATGGTCGAACTTGATTCTAGCTATTAGCGTAGAAACGAGAGCTGCGCGCTAAGCTAATAACAAATTATACCCTTATTCTTCTGATGTCTTGTAAATAAAGTTATTAGCGGACCAGATCTTGCTGTTCCATCCAGCTTGATTCCAAAATCAATACCATCCTTTCAACAAGAATCATTTCATTTACAATGGAATGAAGCTAAACGTTGGAAATCTTAGTCATGCTGCTGCCATTATTGTTTTCGTTGTTTATGCTGTTGTTGTTTATGTTGTTATTGCACTTCTTGTTGTAGCTGTTGCTACCGTTGTTGTTGCTGTTGTTGTTACTGGGGATTTTGTGGATGATGGAGTTATTAATGTCGCTAATGTTGCCGTTGTCATTGAGAACAATGTAGTGGTTGTTGTTCTTGTAAATATTTATATATTGCATATATAGAGACTATTGTTGTTATTGTTGTAAATAGAATTGTGTATGTTAAGGTAGTAAGTAATGATACTGGTGTTTTTATGTTTTTGTTTATATTTTTGGTTTTATTAATGTTTTAGTTGTTGTTGTTAGTGTTAGTGTTGTTGTAGTTTTTTCTGCTGTTGTTGCTACTACTGGGATTCATGATGTTGTTTTGTACTCTCACTTCGACTCTGGTCGAATATACTTATGGTACAGTTGAACAACTAGAGATAGATGCAAAGCACACAAACACACGCACACAAATACACACAAGCAAGTACACAGAGATTGCACAATTGGACAACTAGAGACAGGTCTATTACACACACACACACACAAACCAATTACGTAGTCAGACAACTAGAGACAGGTCTAATATATAATTAGTACAGCGGGTCTGATTGCAATCTCCAAAACCGTGTACCTATGACACACTCTGTTTCTCGCTATGAGAACTTCAATGTCCACTACACAACATGCTGTGGAATGCAGAGTGACAGTCAGACCGTATTACATCTCCTCTACTGTTCCTTTACTTTGTATATTATCATTGTTGTTTCTGACCTTATAGCATGCCATGTTTAACCAGTAGTGTTCTTAATGGTATCCATTCGTAATTTTCTCTAAGTTATAAAAATCTCGAGTATGGATTGAATTCTGCCTCTTCGAGAATTACATAAACATATAAGTTTTGTGTTGGCTCTATAAAGATTTTTTATTCATTTTCTCTCTTTTATCATTGCAACGTGAATATTATATGGAATTATAATAGGTTTCTATGTTGCATTATAGTATGTTTAAGAAGATGTATACACTTTATTATGTTTGTCTGTGTGCATGTGTTTGATGGGAAGTAAGATTTTATGAAAGTGACTTTTGTGCGGAAGTGGCGTAACTCACTTACATAGACATAAATGCCCTGATTGCATAGCGTAATAATTTTGTAAACTACTCGATCAAACATACAGCATACATACATACTTACATATCCATATACGCACACACACACACACACACACACACACACACACACACACACACACACACACACTTACACACACAGGTGCACAAGCACACATTTATTCATTAATATATACAGGCAAGTGGGGCTGTGATAAGTTTGCTTCCCGACCACATAGTTCCGAGTTCAGTCCGACCAGCGTGTCTTCTACTATAACCCCGGGCCAACCAAAACCTTGTGGGGGGATTTGACAGACGGAACCTGATAGACGCCATCGTGTATACATACATACATACATACATACATACATACATACATACATACATACAAATACGTAGGCAGACAAACATAGCATCGTATAAACACTCGGCGTGATCAGTCGCATATTTAGCGTGGGAGAATTTGCGATAAATTTAATCTCCAACATCAATACCACAATTAATAGCCTTATTAAATAACTGGTTATTCTTTTGGTCACATTCACTAAAGGAAGCTTTTATTCATGATCGTGATAACGTTTGTTTCAAACTTGAATGCATCAACCAGACATTTGTGAAAAACAACATGGCTAGCCACCACGTTAACAATATGGTAAAAAAAAAAAAAGGAGAGAAGAAAGCCAGCGTCGAAACCAATAAACAAACTGTATTAGTTGCTATTGATGAAATTGAAACCATAAAGTACATTTCTCTTGGAGTAAAAAAAAAAACAATTACGACTTACTTAATTGCTATAAAATCGCAAAAGAAGATACCTCAGTTGCCTATGTGAATAGATTGAAAATGTACTGGGACGACTTCGCCTTGAGCTAAATAATTTCGCGGCAAAACAATTACGCCAACAAACTACATAAGAGAGGAATCGATGAAAGTAATTTTATTCTAAAAGCTGATGACTGTAATTGTATTCCCCAAAGTGTAAACACTACGCAAATAACACTACGTAAATAGTCTCTTACAAAAGATACACTTATAACCATTATGACGAGCCACGACCATTCAGACTCCTACTGATAAACCATGTGGTAAAGCTGACCGTCCGCACCAAATGTGAATATGACAACAGTGACAATAATAAAGTGCACTAGGAGCTGGAAGAGCCAAGAACTTAAATAATGATAACGTATTCTTTGTGAAATATATCATTTAAAAAATTAGTATTGCAAGACAAACCACAGAAACTCATATTACATCAGACACCGTAGAGAGAGATATAGATTTGAAGCTGAAGTTGACAATGATTAATGAAATTGGGATGAATATTTAAAACAACGGCTGTTAATTTACCAAATTAACATGTCCTCTCAACAACTTCTGTCACTACGAAACTTTCTTACAACACACTATTATCTGAACTTCTACTGAGAAGCAGAAAGTCTTTCATCTGATTTTGTCTGTCAGGTGTGTTTCTTTTATCATCAATCGAGGAATATTTTCTATGAAAATCTATCCAACTGTGAGGATATCTCTTACATCACGTATTCAGACTTGGTTAAATCCACTCCGACGTTTGGTGGTTAGTAGATATTGTTGAAAGTATAAATAAATAAATAAATAAATGCGCCCATTTTAATGCCTAGCCAGGCTCATGGGCCCGGTTTCCCGGTTTCAATGGCGTATGTGTTCCCCACCTGGATGGGACGCCAGTCCATCGCAGCGTTACTCATTCTTGCCAGCTGAGAGGACTGGAGCAACGTGAAATGAAGAGTTTTGCTCAAGAACACAACGCGTCGCCCGGTCCAGGAATCGAAACCACAATCTTACGATCATGGTGCTAACACCCTAACCACTAGGCCACGCGCCTCCACATTGTTGAAAGTATACGAGATGTTTAAGGATTCTTTGAATCGATTTGAACCTAAGCGTCCTTATTTTGTATGTTTTTAGTTTGAGGTGGTCAAATGCATTGTTGATGTAGAAATTCCATATGCCGGTCGATAGATTTCGGGATTTAATAGCAGAGACATGGGTCTCATCAAGTATACAAATGATGAGCAGAGCAACTGTTGTTACGAATTCAGGTGGGGATGGCAAACAAATCGTGAGCCAGTAATTTATTGTATGATGTTAGTTATAGAGTCCATTTGATTTTCTTGGAATGAACATATGTATACAATCACGTGTGTACGTATGGTGTATACACATACGTACATACATAAAAAGTAGTCTCACTCGCACACCTACATGTACAAAAGAGGCATGTTATCCAGTTCACCTTTCCGCAAGCCCCCAGAAGCTCACTCGTCTTACACGAAAGACCCTTGTTACTTTGCTGGTTTTTTTGTTGTTTTTTTTTTGCTTCATTTATTTTATATACTCTTAAGACCACAGTGAATGATAAACATGATTTTTGGATTCTGTTTACGATTTTACCATCAACATTCACATCGTTGTTTAACAAGCTACCAAGAAATTTGAAGGAAGATATGGTTTTTAGTGTGGCTCCATAAATCCGTATACTAGGGTCCTTGTGAGATTTCCAGAGCAGGGAAAATAAAGTGTAACAATTTGACTAAGCTTTGTGTAACACGTCAATGAAATTTAATCCATAAAAATCCGAGTATCTTATTCATAGTGTATGACAGTATCACAGTCTTTTTTTTTTTCTTCTTCTCCTTCAAAGACATAAAAGTCCTTGAGTTAAAATTAAGACGTTTCAGGTTGAAGATTGTAGCAGTTATTGTGAGAAATACTGTCAGAGTAGACTTTGAAACGACTGAAAAGAAAATGTCCTTATATAAATACACACATACACTGACATATATATTTTTATGAGAATTTAATTGTATACATACACAAATGCGTACAAAGTACACACACACACGCACACACACACACACACACACACACACACACACACACATATACACGCGCGCGCGCATACATATGCATGCATATTGTCAAAAATCCAATGAAAGAGTTTTGTTTCTGGCTTAGAATCAAGCTGTTGGTGAAAACTTGGAAAAATAAAACAGAAAATATATAAATTTGTATATATCCAGTTGTGTTGTTAACTTAAAATAAATGTTATGTTGACGAAGAAAAACAAAACTTTATGAACTTGAAGATGTTTCTTAAGCTTTTATCGATTTTATTCACTTCTTTTCTTTTGTCATTTTAGATTATTTTCTTCAATTTAATTTAGAAAAATATTCTTCGCAGTTAACACCTCATGCATTTCCTGTCCTACCTTTTAATCTATTCACTCTTTTTTTTTACTTCCGCCGGCCATTAGAATGTCCAAATCTCTTGTCTTTTCTTCACTTCACCGCCCCTCTATGACTACCAGACTTCTTATCAGCAACAGTAACAATCTTGCATTTTACTAAAATATGTCATTGAATTATTTCCCAAAACATGTTTTCGTGTTTGGTTTCTTTTTCTTTGTTAAGTATTATGAATGTTAGCAACTCGGCGTTAAAGAAATCTGAAATCTAGTGAAATAATAGCACCACTTCTCAATGTTTTCTCTGTGTTCATTATTCTTGTGAATTAATGAATTTTTTTTTTTTTTGGCATAACACAATATAAACATCGGAATTTAAACTATGGTGACGTGAGCAGGCAGTGAGAGGTTGAAGTGCGCATGCCTTCCTTGAGGCTATACATCCATTTTCTAAGTTAACAGACAAAATAATTAAACATATGGTCCATTTGAATCGTTATGAAATAAATATTTCAACAATGTTAGAATGTATTTATACAAAATTTGGTTTCCTTACAGCTAAGGGTTAACCAGACATTTAACACGCTTTATAGTTAGAAGTAGGAACGGTAGAGCTGCTGTAGAATTCTGTTTGTATGTATTATTTAGAATCGCACTTCATTCTTATTTACATATTGACAGTCTGTAAAGAATATATATCTACATGGTAAGACATTTTAAAACTGGTGAGATAAAAAAAAGTTGGTGCGAGGAGAGATATGGTGTTTGATCAGAATCTGTCTATCTGTCTCTCTCACTTTCTCTCTTTCTCTCTCCCTCTCTAAGAAATATGTTATTCTTTTGACTGATTAATTTGTTTCTATTGCAGTAGTAGTAGTAGTAGTAGTAGTAGTAGTAGTAGTAGTGGTGGTGGTGGTGGTGGTGGTGGTAGTAGTAGTAGTAGTAGTAGTAGTAGTAGTAGTAGCAGTAGTAGCAACAGCAATAATAGTAAGAAGAATGATGATGATGATGACAAGGATGGTGATGATGACAACGATAAGGAGGAGAAGAAGAAGAAGAAGAAGAAGACACCGACATTAAATGTTTGTATTGTCTGTTATGGCAAATGTGCAATTTTATGTACGTGTGCGCATTTATATATGCGTGCGTGTGTTTTTATTTTATTGTGCGTGTGTGTGTTGTATTTTACGAAACAACAACATCAGAAAGCACTTTGGAAAACATGCAAACACATCTCATTATACAATTATACAATTTCTTCTCATAAATTCTTAGTTCAAGACAAATAGATGAAATACCGTCATTTTCTTCTTCCATACATCAATCAATAACCATTTCAACTGTTTCTTCTCGTGGTTTCACTTCCTTCGATATTTTTTCAGTTTTAGAATTCCACTACAAAAAACATATTTTTCTTTCCTAAAATATACTGTTGCTGTTGTTGTTGACCTTGTTGTTGTTGTTCGCCCTAAGTCTATGCTAATTTATTAATACTATGATCAAAGACAATCAAGCCGTAATCATCCATCCCAACTTCTTTATTTTTCTGATGAAACGTTTATTAGACTACATTACTTCTACTTCCCCTCCATTTTAAAAGACATTGCTCTGTCATTTAGTTGTTATTGCTACGAAGACGAACATCTGTGTAGGAGCTCCTCGCCAACAGGAGATTATATGCGTATGTAAGCGTGTAATATAATAAAACGTTAAAAACTATTAGGATATTCATAAGCATAGTGCAGGGCTGAAGAATGATTGGGGACAGAATCGCCTTCGAGAATAGAATCACACATCTTCGAAATACTGCTCATGTGTGATAACCTTTGCGTCTAAGTAACCCACGACTATTGTATACGGAATACTATGCTGATGAGAAACAGTAAGTAAAATTATTCGAAAGCGGTACATAGTTAACCAACCCCTACAACAAAGTGTGTTATTCTCGGAGATTCTAAGGTAACAAAAAGGACTTAGCGTTTATTTCTTACGGTGCGTGGTGTGGCATAAAGGCGACCCCTTGTTATAATCATGTATATAATTATAAAATATTTTGTATATATATATATATATATATATATATATATATATATATAGAAAGGACAACAAAAGAAAGAGACCTCGATATTATGTAAATACAGGAACTTATCTGTAAAAATATTTGCAGAACCGCTAAGCTACGGGGGCGTAAACACACCAGCATCGGTTGTCAAGCGATGTTGGGGAGACAAACATGTATACACACACACACACACACACACACACACACACACACACACACACACACACATATATATATATATACGACGGGCTTCTTTCAGTTTCCGTCTACCAAATCCACTCACAAGGCTTTGGTCGGCCCGAAGCGATAGTAAAAGACACTTGCCCAAGATGCCGCGCAGAAGGACTGAACCCGGAGCCATGTGGTTGGTAAGGAAATAAACATACTTACAAATCTATAAATTCTGTTGTTGATGAGTCGGAAGTTGTTAATTAACCCATTGACTTTTTAAACTCACTGGAGCCACAAAGATAAATTGTCCGAAACATTATTCCTTCCATACCTTTACAGCGCACTATTTGTCTTTGTGCTATTGTTGTCTCATTTTGTTCTTTATTTTCTCTTTGCTTTTTTTTATATAATTTGCGTTATTCATTCTCACGGTTTTGCAAATCCCTCTCCTATCCCCCTGAGAATGTGCACACTTTTTGTCCTAACATATAATCATTATTTCGACAACTTGACAGAAATATGAGAAACTCAAACTAAATGTAATAGCCAAGTACAAATGCACTGAATGTGATCCACACAGTACCGGAAATTAATCAAAGTTTTTGCTGTATCTAGCGAAGGGTGAACACAGATGGATACTGGTTAGCTCAACTCAGCAAAACTAACAGGACAATCAAAATGCTGTTGTTGTTGTTGTTGTTGTTGTAGTAGTAGTAGTAGTAGTAGTAGTAGTAGTAGTAGTAGTAGTAGTAGTAGCAGCAGCAGCAGCAGCAGCAGCAGCAGTAAAAGCAGCAGTAGCAGCAACAACAGCGGCAGCTTTAACTATTTGTTAAGACACTAGAAAACGAAGTACATTCGCAATCCGGTGGAGTAGCTGTGTGGTAAATAGCTTGCTTACCAACCACATGGCTCCGGGTTCAGTCCCACTGCGTGGTATCTTGGACAAGTGTCTTCTACTATAACCTCGGGCCGACCAAAGCCTTGCGAGTAGATTTGCTAGACGGAAACTGAAAGAAGCCCGTCGTATGTGTGTGTGTGTGTGTTTCTGTGTCTGTGTTTGTCCCCCACCACCACCACCACCATTGCTGACAACCGTTGTTGGTGTGTTAGCGGTCAGGCAAAAGAGACTGAAAGAGTAAGTAATAGACTTACAAAGAAAATGTCCTGGGGCCGATTTGTTAGACTAAAGACGGTTCTCCGGCAAGGCTGCAGTCAAATGACTGAAAGTAATAAAAGAAAATCCCACGTTTTGCTTCGTTTCAAAACTGTAAACATGTATTCTTGGTTCCGTGCTAAGTTAACCAACAATACAGCTAATTCAGATAACAACAATACAGTTAATTTAAACACCAACAATACAGGTAATTTAAATGGCGAACAACTGACAAATTATTTAGTCAAGTACAGATATACTCCTGCGGGGAACGTGATGAAGGTTACCATTCTGAATATTATGTACTAATGAAGATATTTTACAATCTGATCTAATTGAAGACTCATCAAGCACTCCAGAGAGACATGAACTGTGCATGCATAAAGATTCAAACGATCCATTCTAATATAAATATCTGAAAGAGGTGTATTCATGTTGACGTCACGTAATTCTGTGGCCAATATTCCACCATCACTACTACCATCACTAATAACAAGGACGTGCCTGGGTTTTAAAACAAAGGGAAGTAACCAAATAACACGAACTTTGGAAATAAAATTTGAATGCAAAACAGTAAATATACTTTTCTGTAATTTAATATGTGTCTCTTTACGGTTGATGTCTTCGGCATACAAGCTCACGGTGCAGCGTCTTATTCGAGATCCTCCTGCTATTCATTTGTGCGAAGTGTCTCACCTATCAGAAGCGGTGCTTGCATACCATTGTATGAAGATTTTGGCTCCCTTCAAAATTTCTATGTCGAGGAGTCCAAGAGAATCATCTTACATTTAAAATGTCTTAAGCATCTATAATAAAACCATTCAAGAACCTTCACATGATGCATATAAAGGATGCACATCTCACAGACATAAAGAAAGGAAATAATCATCGCACAAGCATGATACACGGCAACGTTTCTCAACGTCATGGTGCCATGTTCAGACCGTATGCAAGACTCAAGAGCTCCGAAAGAATGAGTTGCTCTCTGAAGCCTTAGAGACGTTTCCCCAGCTGATGGTGCTGACCATGGAGAAAAACTTGTCTAAAACATTCAGTTCTGGTCCTTCAACTAAGATAGTTGTAATGTCTTTTGGGGCGAGCTGAAACTGGTTGGTTTGGGTTGTTACTAAACTAAATACAAGTTGCATAAATACAGTACATAAGAATTTTCATATCTTCAGTAATATGTGCAGCTATGTTGCAGTCATCTACGTAAAGAAGATCATGAATGAGAACACGAAGGGAATGAAAACCCTTTGTAGCATCACAACATAACAAAGTGAAGAAATGACCAGAAAATCGGATCACTCAGAAGTAAACTACAAGGGAAAGAGAGTTGGGAGAAGAGATTTTACCTGGTTTAACATCACTGCAAAACCAGGTCAAACCATCCAACCCATACCAGCATGGAAAACAGACGTTAAATGATGATAATGATGATGATGATGGTATGTTAATAGATTTTAGCTGTTAACAGATTTTAACTAAAGTTGTAGACTCATGATGTTAAGAAATTATGTTAGCTAACTTTGTTGGCTAATAATCTTGACATGTAACTCTCCCAACATATCTTACAGCAAAATTAGAAAACCATACAATACTGATAAATATTCATTAATACATTATGGAGAAAATGAATTAATTTGAATGCAATATGTTTTCAACATGAAATGGTGAATTACCAACCTAGCTCCTTCTAGTGAATGGTCTAGATCTATTGATTCAATTCTGCAAACTCAGATACAATTCAATGAACACAGCATATAGATGAGGACCAAGGAGGCACTGTGCAGATGTTGACTAAAATGATAGACACAGTGTGTAGATGTTGATTGGATAGACACAGTGAGAAGATACTGATATATGTACATTAAACATTAATTAAAACCAGTCTGCAATAATTAACTAGACATATTAGATAGATTCCATCAATAATTTACAATCATATTAGGCCCCATTAAACAACATAAAAAAGAAACTGATATACGAGAATAGAAATGATCTTAAAATATGCTAAACTCTTACAAAAGAGTATTTCCATACTGGAATTAAGCATTCATTTCAAAGTGAACAACTTAAACAGAAGTTTTAAATGTCCATTAAATTCTCTAATCAATTGTCTGTATATTCTAATCGTTTAGACATTGATCAATTATTGATCAATGATTCATCATCAACGAGGTTCTTAATTACACATAGCACCATTGAATACTGTTACAATAGCAAATATAATTGTTATATTACAAAGGAAGTAATATAGTATCTAGGGTTAATATCAGAATATATTTTGGAGTCTTGGCTCAGACACCAGAGGTCAGCCACTACAGACAGAATATTAGCATGAGAGGTTAATGACAACAGATAGATTTTCAAATACCAGTGGTTTACTCGCTGTAGTTTTGGACACACTAGGTTTGTGACTACAGATTTAGAGACCAGAATTCAGTGACCACAGATACAAGTTTGGACATCAGAGGTCAGTGACTTATACAGTCTTAGGTACCTGAAGTCAGTGGCAGTAGATGCAGCTTTGAAGATATAATTCCCTTGGTAAATATCAGTTTATGGTAGACATATCGAACCAAATGTCATTGTAGCTTATATACGACCACCACAAGTTCAATCAAGATCAAAAGCTTTTAATTTTTTTCAAATTCTGTTTGTATATCAATTATTATACTGTTTGATGTTAACATCTAGTGATTAAACAGTGACCACACTGTTTCTCTAGACCAGCAGTAATTAAATGCAAATCATAAGCTGTCTGTTGACACTCAGTTATTAAACACTCTTGACCACCATTAATTACACACTGACCATGAAATGTCTATTGACCCGTGGAAATTAAATACTGGAGAGTTACTACTGCAATAACAGAACAAAGTACTGTTACTCACTGTACTTTAAACAAAGAATAAGGCATTAAATTACTAAAACACATCAATGAAACGTCAACAAATCTCCTTGAACAGTTGTTTAATATCATTTAAATAAGAAGTAAATATCGTTATTACGAAATGTGTAATAAAAGAGTGTTTAAAATCTATAACAAAACACAGGCTCTCAGCTGGGAACTGGTATTAGAGAAAGAACAATTATAAATACAAATATATAATTAGGCACCTACTTTCATCAATATATACATACGAACATAACCCAAGTATATACCAATATGGTTTCTTATATTGGAACAGAGAAATAGAGTTAAATCAACTGACATTAATGGCATCATTCGTATTTCTTTTGAATTAATGGCAAAGATTGATCTTGATGAGATTCTCAACTTCAAATACAGAGGAAAGGAAACAAACGCAGTTTGGTACTTCAGAGCAATTCTGCGCCATTTTAACCATTTCTCTAAAGCAATGTTTCTCAACCATTTCTTACCTATGAATCCCTTTGATTCCTGTTTTACTTAGGTGGGCTCTCACAGCCATTTGATGTTTAAAACATACTATTATTATATTTTTATACTTAAATATCATTAGGAATTACATTAAAAATTTCTGAAAACATTTTGGTTCACGTACAAGTATCACCACTTTATTGTAGATAAATTTCAACAACAAAATCTCAGGTACTACATGGACCCTCGTTGAGAAAGGTTCTTTACCAGAAGCAATGAAGACTTTACTGAAAATGGTTTTATGAACTGTTGGGATACACTGTAACAAAATCTCATCATGTATAATGGTTTTAATGAAAAATAAAACGTATTGATTTTTTTCCAGTTATTAATGAACAGAGTAATGTTTAACAATAACTTTATAATCTGTATGATATTTAAACTGGAAAGAATATTAGTAAAAGTCAATTCCAAATTGAATTTTATACTTTCACAATTTTAGTGCGATTTGATAAAAACATACATAATTACACATAAACGTGTGTATATGCATGTATGAATGTATGCTTACACACTCACACACACACACACACACACACACACACATATATATATATATATATATATATATATATATATATATATATATATATATATATATATATATATATATGTATGGGTATAGGACTGTGTAAACAACATGATGTACGAAAACAAACGAACTACACAAATAACGAGAGAAAAATATGGCAAACAGTACAGGTAATCTCAGAGAATGAGCCTTCATCAGTTGTCGGCTGTCTATCTACTCCACATTTACAGCATTCAACGATAGCATGAGTCTTCAAAGACAGTTGCTCCCATAAATTCCAAAATAAAATTTTGGATTTATGGAGGGTCAAAGTTGGGAACAAAAACAGGACAAAGAATCAGAACGAAAACAAACATAGAGAGTCGTTAGACCAGAACAAGAAGAAAGTAGTGAACACTGGGAGAAATATTTTCTTTGAAAAGAGAAAAGATAGAAGAGAAAGAAAACCTCCAGTCCTTAGAACATCGTGCAGGAAAAGGAAGATGGTAGCGTGAGGAAAAGAAAGATGGACGATGGTAACATGCGAGCAACAAGAGGGTGAAAAAGAGAAAGAGGGTGAGAGAGAGAAAGAGACCGATAGAAAACGGTGAAGGGGAGAAAAAGGGAATTAGAGGAGGATGGCGGAAGAAAATATGTTGTTTCTACAGTTGGTGACGTCCTGTACCCATATATATATATATATATATATATATATATATATATATATATATATATATATATATACCGGAGTAAGCGTATTCATATGCGTGTACCTGCGCTTACATATAGGGCCTGGGTTTGCACTTGTGCATATGCTGTTATGATTTCGTGCGTGTACGTTTTTTTTTTGTGTATACATGGGTAAGAGTATATGCTTATATTAATTTATACATACATGCATCTATATTATTATATATGTGTATGCGCGATTAGGTTCACACTCACATATACTTGTGTGTGTATATACGCATGTATACGGTTACGATCGTAAGTATTTGCGTACATATCAACATATGTATCTATATACGTGATGCTATATATATTTTTGTATACGCATATATGCGTAATCTAAATTTTATGCACGTTTACTATATACATATGTTCTTGCTTGTTTTCTCTCTCTACTTCTTCCTTCCTATTCCCAGCCTTTCTCTCTTTTCTTCCTTTGCTATCTGTCTTTTTTCCCTTTCTTTCTTTCTTTATTCTTTTCCTTTCTTATGACAACTGCATTCCCCCGCCACCCCCTTTCCTATATTTAACGTTATTATAGATACGTTACTCTTTACCCCTCCACTCCATAGCTTAAGATACAATTTTCGTTACCAGCGCATAGGTTTTTTTCACGCGCAACTTAAATGCGTGTGTGTGTATATGTGTGTAAATTTGTATTTATGTATATATCTGTGCCTTGTAAATATAGGCCTATATACGTAGATTGCCTTTGCGTATGCAACTGCGTATTTCGATGTATATGTTTATATATAGATATATATATGTTGTGGATAGCCTTGTATCCGTACATGCTATTGTAATTTTATTTTATTTTATTTTATTTTGAATGCAGCGTATACTTTATTTTATTGATTTGATTTTAATGTGTTAATTCAAATATAATTAATTATTTACAATATGTATTTTGAGCCCATTTTTCTATTTAAGGTTTTCTTCGATATATTTTTTTAATAGGATGAATCTATATTAAATTTATTTGGTCTGTGCATTACGCATCCATGACCGTTATTTGAAACGACCAATCCATGACCGTTATTTGAAACGACCAATCAAACGAATCCATGTGTTTTAAATTTTATATTACTTTCGATTGCATTGTTATTCTTTCTCCATTTCTAACAAAACTGTCCGATGAACGGGAACGTGAAACTCAGAGTAACAGTTTTTTGTTATATTTCTGCTGCTTTTAAATAAAGCATACTACTCTACCTCTGGTATTTGAGTACTCTTTTTTCCACCTTGTTGCACATTTCATGTGCTTACTCCGGTATATATATATATATATATGGGTACAGGACGTCACCAACTGTAGAAACAACATATTTTCTTCCGCCATCCTCCTCTAATTCCCTTTTTCTCCCCTTCACCGTTTTCTATCGGTCTCTTTCTCTCTCTCACCCTCTTGTTGCTCGCATGTTACCATCGTCCATCTTTCTTTTCCTCACATAACCATCTTTCTTATCCTGCACGACGTTCTAAGGACTGGACGTTTTCTTTTTCTCTCTTTTGTCTTTTCAAAGAGAGATTTGAACTCACAACATAAAGATGGACAAAATACCACTCAGCATTTTGTCCGACATGCTAAGGATTCTGCCACCTTGCTGCCTTAATAATAATAATCTTTTCTACTATAGGCACAAGGCCAGAAATTTGGGGGGATGGGGAAAGTTGACTACATCGACCCCAGTGTCCAACAGTGTCCAAAGTCAACCTCGGCGGAATTTGAACTCAGAACATAAAGACGGACGAAGTGCTGCTATGCATTTTGCTCAGCATGCTAACAATTTTGCCAGCTCGCTGCATTAATGATAATAATAACAACAACAACAATAATAATAATAATAATAACACATTCTACTAAAAGCACAAGACCTGAAATGGTGGGGTGTACTAGTCGATTACATCGACCCCAGGGTGTCACTGGTACTCAATTTATCCACCCCGAAAGTTTGAAATGCAAAGTTGACCTTGGCGGAATTTGAACCCAGCACATATCAATGGGCGAAATACTGCTAAGCATTTCATCCAACATGTTAACGATTCTGCCAGCTCAGCGCTTCAATAATACTAATAATAATAATACTAATAATAATAATGATAATAATAATAGGCTGGCTGCCGACAAATTTTTCTGCTTTTAAAAAGAAAAAGGGATTTTATCCTTTATATCTATACTGTTCAGTATCTATGCGTTGAATACAATTTATCTTAGTACTTGTTCTCAATAATAATAATAATTTCTAGTATAGACACAAAATAGTCTGAAATTTGGAGGGAGGGGACTAGTAGATTACATCGACCCCAATGCTCAAGTGGTATTTCTTTCATCGACCCTGAAAGGATGAAAGACAAAGTCGATCTCAGCAATATAATTATGGGCACAAGGCCTGACGTTTTGTGTTAAGGAACAGGTGATTTAACTGGTGGTAGTAGTCGACTGGATTTACCGAAATCGAAGAATAGTAAACTTAGACTGTGAAGGGACATAACTCTATACAGCAAACAATATTCTACAAATATTAACGTACCACAAATGTATCACACACTCTACCATTCCACCATTTTATGCACTCCTTTATCAATTCCACAAACACCACATCACAATACCAATTTGTCTAGCATTCTCTACCTATCTTTCCATCCAACACAACAAAAATAAGACTCCTCTCTTTAAAGTACAGGTCAGAATCAGCTAGATCAGTGGACCCCCTTAAATTATTATTTGATTCTGGTGAACCTCCATAGCCGTTCGATCTTTTAAAAGCTAGTTTTATAGGCACTTCTTTCAGAATTCCTATTGTGTTTTTCACATATTCTCTTGCATACATTAGCAAGAAACATGCTGAATTATGTTAAGCGTTAGAGAAAGAAACATGCTGAATTATGTTAAGCGTTAGAGAAAGAAACATAGCTGGTTTTTCTTTTTTTATTCTTTCATTTTTGCAATAAATATATCAAAAGCAATTATTTTCATGGACTCTTAAAATAATACTGTAGATCCCCAAATTACTATTTTGTCTGCAAGGACCAAAAAATCACCTTATATAGCCTCTCCACCAGGTGTCATATGTACCCTTGTTGAGAACCACTGTGCTGGATGGTTTCCGTTCTTGGTTATATCGCTAGAAGTGAAGAGGTCAAGAGGATAATCAGTGACAGGATTGTCAATTTTAGTTCTATGAGATCAAATTCGTTGTGCAGGCATCACTCTATTTAACTTCAGCTCATGTAGCTCTTAGGTGTCAGTGATCACCTCTGATATATACAGGCGTTTTATCCAATGCATACATGTGACACAGATGGGAGAAACAGAAAAGAGAGAAAGAAAAAGATTCAAACAATGAAGCACTTGCTTTATTGGCCCAAGTAATTTGCGAAAATGCATTTTAAAGAGCCACGACTATTGATTATTTCACCTAAAACAATATATATTCTTGTACCAAATCAAAGGAAATAATTAAATTAGCGTTGGTATATTACTGGTTACACACACATGCATCATATACATACATACATATATACATACATACATACATACATGAAATGATTGGTAGAAAAAAAGTAAAAAAACAAAAAGAACAAAGAAATTAATCATAACAGATTTTATAAACAAAAAAAAAAAAAAATTACGGTATTAAGTTACATTTCATGAAAATATGATATTTTAAGGAGGAAGAAAACAGTCTTTGAGTAAAAATTGTTTGGTCTCATAGCAACGACAATTGAGTGTTGTTGATGTGGAGATTATTTAGTAACTAAAACTACAGAACTGGATTAATTGCCTGAAAGAACAAAGAATAAAAGCAGTTCTTGTTGATAGTTTGTTGGGTAGAAAATTGTCAAGCATACTTGTGGAAATTATTTATACAATAAATTTAAAGAAATAAACTGAGTTGCTTTTCGATGAATGAAAGAAATGTGGATAGGAACAGAAACAAAATTGATTCAATCTTATGGACGTAAAAATATTAGTGTAGGGGATATAACTCTTCATATGTTAACCGAAAATATCTTGAGACAAAATTTATTTGATATATTGCTTATAAATAAGAGATTTCAGTTAATTTTTATTTAAACGATAAATTTTGGTTGACTTTTATTGTTAACATTTTTAAATTTCAAGAACTATATAATTAAATTAAGTATAAATTTTAAATACTATTTGAATAACAGTATAAAATTGCTTTAAAAAGGAGAAACTATTTATTAAAACGGAAATTTCAGGTGTAAGGGACATAACACTGACATAATATGGTCTAAAATAGATTTGAGATTTAAAAATATTTTTTTAAAATTTAACCCGTTTCGTTCAGTTTTTTAGCGTTAAAAATTTCATGTTGTTTCCATATCTGTTCTAATCTGTGTGAAAATGATGGATAGGATAAACCATTGAAGCAAAGTTTCCCAAGAGAGTCTGATAATTATATTTTCAGTACATGTTATAAATCTGTTCTAAAATGTTTCAGAGGAGTTTTAACACTTGGTGGGACTACTTAATTGAAGAGTTATTCCAATCACAATTTTTTTTTTTTTTTTTGTAAAAGGACTATCATTTATATTCAATTCGTTGATAGTCAGCAAATTTTAAATGTCACCTATACTGGGGTAACATAACCGTAGATAAATGTAGATACCGTAAGCTCACATAGCACCTTTTCACAGAAGTGGTCATTACACATCTGGAGTGGTGCTGCTCCTGTTATACGTTGAAGCAATGTTTCCATATCTAGGACAGTACTCCTGTCTCGCATACTCAGACATACACAAACCTCCCAGATCTGCATTTCAGTACTGCTTACATATCAGTGACAGTGCTGCCATTACACACATAAAAATCTTAGACCAATATTACAGCACTACTCACATATCTAAGGTATACCACTATACATCAGACACCTAAAACGAGTCCTTCCTCCTAATTAAAAAATATTTTTCACCAACACATACCAACATCTGGTTTATAGATGTAAATTTTCATTAATACAACTCTTCAATCATAACTATCTCGGTTGTTGCTCCACCGAACTAGCAAGTTATATACCAGTTTCATTTAAATTTCCCCTGAAATTCACTATCTTAACATTCTCCTTGCTTTATTTGACTTCACTAGACACCAAACAACTAAATGCATTTTCCAAATCCTTCCTGCCATCCACCTGGAACCTACATAGCCCCTTTAGAAGTTGAGACTGAACATTCATTGATTCAGCCTGTGGAAAGAGAGGAGAACACATTTCATGGCTAATCTCCATATTCCACCCAAATTTCATGGTTTAATCAGTGAATAGAGATCACATTAGTAGGGCAATATAAGAATATTATAGCAATATAACATAATACAGTATTGGTGTGGCATGGTATAACATGTATAGTATTACATATACTATAAACAGAGTACAACACAAAGTCACAGTATTACATGGTCAAAACATAGTTTTCATATAACATTGTATAACACATAGTATTGATAGTAGTAACATGTTACAGTACTACATAGTTACATGATATTGGTATAACATCGTATAATACAGTATATCCTGTAACATTGGTATAACAGAGTATGGTTTCTAGTATAACACAGTACTTATAACATGTAGTATTGAAACAATGTAATATACCATATTATTGGCATAACATAATACAGTCAAGTGTATAATATTGGTATTACAAATGATTATATATAGTATAAAACAATGAATCTATTTACTTACAGTATATAATATTAGCATGCATATAGAAAATTTTTTAGGCATAGATTAACATATATTATTGGTATATTATAGTATAACATAATATTTGTATATTACATTGTTATAACATACGGTTTCACTATAACAGTGAATATCATATCAGTATTACATATAAAAATATATAACAGTATTACATGGAGTATAATATGCAGTATAGATATAACATAGTTATAATGCATTGTACTGGTATTAGATATAGTTATAACATAAAGAACTGGAATAACATATTTATAACATAACATCAGTATAACATAGTCAAAACATATAGCATTGGTATAAAATATATAGTGTTAGTACAACATAGTAATAACATAGTAATAAAACAGATAAATTGCATAGTATTGTATTCCACTACATGAGAAGTATATTGTTATTTTGTTATACTATGTTGAGGTAAGTATGGTACTGTCATAATAATGATATAGTATATAGTAGTGATTTAGTATTGATATAGTTTGTAGTGGTATAGTGTTGTTATATATGTAGTTATGTAATAATATATACAGATTTATACTTATGTACAAACTTACATACATATGTTTCTACATATCTGTGTATATACATATGCATATATATACTCATGTATGTATATATATATATGTACAAATACATTCTAACATATACATACACATACACACATATATATATATATATATATATATATATATATACATACACACACATTCATATGTATATATATATATACACATAAAAACAAACACATAAATTTAATTATGCCAATAATCCTTTAAGAGATGTTTCTTTATAATACATTCACACATATATATATATATATATATATATATATATATATATATATATATATATATATACATACATACATACATACATAGAAACACATATACATATATACACATCTATATATATACAGTAATCCCTCGCCATATCACGATTTACCTATTGTGGTTTATTATTTAACCGTACATCGATTCTCCGTGGTGTTGTTTTATATTTATAACAAAATAAATATATACAAATTATAAAAACAATTAAAAAAAATATACAGTACAGTACTGTTTCTATTTTGCAGATTTTCACCAATCATGGGGGGTTTTGGAACATACCACGATAGTAGAGTGATTACTGTATGTATATATATATATATATATACAGAGAGAGAGAGGCACAATGGCTGTAAATAAGCATCTAGCTCAGGAGAGTCTATGTAGGTGCTTAACTTGTCAGAAACTGTCACAAATCACACCTTGTCAGCCTTAGTTAAGGAAGGACACATTAGATATTATGGTCCAAAATGGCCTTAAAACATGAGATGGTCATAGTTGAAAAGTCCTTGATTATGAACCTGTCCCAATCAGGCTGAACTGGAGCATAACAACATCCAGAGAAAGTTAATGGTAAATGACACAACCAAAAGAATGATACCCCCCTCCACCTCAACACTCCTTCGGTGCAATGTCCTTGTGAACAAGACCATCAGAGAGAGCAAACCCTACCTTGTGTAATATCTCAGTAAACCCTTGATGGCATTGATGTCTGACATGACTAGAAAATCCGTAGTGCTGGCTTTAGCATGCTTGAGTTCAACGCCCTGCAACTTCAGTTCTTCCTCAATTTGTTTCGCTCATGTCTTCTCTGGTGTGCTGTGCTGGATTCTCCAGTATCTTTGTCACTGCTACCACAAGAAAAGACAAGGCAAACCCCTATTCTATATAATGTCCCAGTAAAACCTTGTGGACACTAATGTACAGTATCTAATCATAAATTCATGATTCTTACATCTTATAAAACTGACATCCACAACCATATCAGTGATTCAATACAATTTTTACTCATAAATATACATACATAAATACGTACAATTATATATGTATAAATATATACAGTTATAGTTGTATAAATATTTACAGGTTCACCTATGGACCCCTTCGACAACTATTTTAATCAGCTGGCCCTTCTTAGTCATTCGATGTTTAAAAAACTCGTATTGTAGTTTTATAATTAAATACAATTAGGAAATGCATTTTAAAAAATTGTTGAAATATTTTGTGTATTTTACAAGTATGACAAATTTTTTATTGTTAAATTTTAACAACAAAATCTCATATGGAACCCTTAGGGCCAAATGAACCCAGTGGGGAACCACTGGTATATATACATCACACACACACACATATATATATGCATATCACACACAATAGACAGTACACAAGCAAAATGTGACATTCATCTGAGAGATGAGTCTGACAACCATTTTAACCCGGACCAGTAAGGAAAGTACACTGATGATGTTACACTTGTATGTATGCATTAGAGAGAGAGAGAGAGAGAGAGAGAGAGAGAGAGAAAGAGAGAGAGAGAGAGAGTGAGTGAGTGAGTGAGTGAGTGAGTGAGTGAGTGTGTGTGTGTGTGTGTGTGTGTGTGTGTGCTTGCTCCTCAACTGCATATTTCAAGGTTTAGTCCCACTACATGTCATTTGGGACAAGTGTCTTCTTCTATAGCCTTGGGATGACCAAAACCCTGTGAGTGGATTTGGTAGACAGAAACTGAAAGAAGCCTATCATGTGTGTATATATATATTGTAACAACAGTGATAGAGATTTCATATTTAGGAAACATTCCTGATAAAATATATGTATATTGTGTGTATATATGTGTGTGTGTGTGCGTGTGACTGTGCTTGTCCACCACCACAGCTTGACAACCAGTGTTGGTTTATTAATGCCCCTGTAACTTGCACTTTGGCAAAACAAACTAATGGAATAAGCACATGGCACAAAATTTTAAAAATGTACTGGGAGGTCAATTCGTTTAGCTAAAATCTCTTCAAGGCAGTGCCCAAGCATAGCCACAGTCTAATCACAGAAACAAGTAAAAGATATATATATATATATATATATGTATATATATATATAGATATATATATATATATATATATATGTATATATATATATATATATATATATATATATATATTTGAAAAGATTTGTAAATGTACCACACAAGTAAGTATATATTAAAGAGAAATAAAAATGAAAATGCCACTTTTAAAAAATATTTTTTGGGGTGTTTTAATTAATTTACTTTACATGTTTCAGTTTTTTGAAAAACCTTATCCAAAATGAGAATAAAATATGTTTCACTTCTCATATTTTATACTCATTTTTGATAAGGTTTTTCAAAAAAACTGAAACATGTAAAGTAAATTAATTAAAACACCCCCAAAAATATTTTTTTTAAAGTGGCATTTTCATTTCTCTTTAAGATATATATATATATATATATATATATATATATATATATATATATATAGGAGCAGGTGTGACTGTGTCATTAAGAAGTTTTTCTCAGAACCACCTGGTTTTAGGATCATACCTACTTCATGGCCACGACAATGAGTGAAATCTCATTAAAAAAAAGAACTATATGAAGGAAGTTCTGTGTAAACGTGTGTGCACGCGCATGTGTATGAGAGAGCATGAATGCATGTGCATGTGTGTATATATACTCAACCAATACTGTTAGAGACTTCATATTTTGGAAACATTCCTGACAAAATGACATGCATCTCATTACAACTACTTCTTTTTCATATAATTATAACAACTATTATTAAGTGATTATAACAACCATTATTAATAATTATTTCATAATTATAATAATCGTTATTAATAATTATTCTATGTAATTATAATTACCATTATTAATTGTGCTTGCTAATGTTCACTGATGTTACTGAAACAGCCACAGAAAAAACAAAAATAATATTTCTGAAAATGCAATTTTACTAATATATATGAGTGTGTGCATTAACATGTCTTCCTCACATCTCCATATTTGTGTGCAATAATTGTAAAACAAAGTCAGCACCATACAAACGGTGCTATTTATTTACAATATTCCATGGGAAGATGTTTGGTCATTTGGCTGCTCATTGTTCAGTGGATTAGAGAGACTAATATATTATCTGCACACAGAAGAGGGTTAGCAACAAAATCATCCATCTGTTGAAAAACCTACCACAACAAGTTTCATCTGATCTATGCTCATCTGATCATGGAAAAGTAGAGATTAGTTTCTGTGTGTGTGTGTGTATGTAACAAAACAGGAAATTGGTAATATTTTGGTATTGTTTATTCACCATTACATGTTTTTCATTTGCTAATAGGAAATTCTTTACATGTTTATCAAACATGTAAACCTTTGTAATTCCTATTAGCAAACGAAACATGTGTAATGGTGAATAAATAATATAAAGAGAATTACCATTTTCCTGTTTTGTTATACACGAACTCTGCAAATAATATTTCCATAATTCTCAATCTCAATATGTATTTTGAACTCACTTGCAACAGCAACTAGTACTACATGTTGGATTGTAATAATAGAATAAGCAGCGGAAACTGTTGGTATTTACCCTAACTACCTACACGATATATATATATATATATATATATATATATATATATATATATATATATATATATAAACATATATGTAACTACACACACACACACATACACATTGTGTGTGTGTGTGTGTGTGTGTGTGTGTGTGTGTGTGTGTGTGTGTGTGTGTGCATATGTCTCTTTTTACTGACCAGATTTACATTACATTTTTGTATGCCTTTCACAATGATGGAAAACAAACATCAAAAATAAACAATGAAATAATTTGAAGAGCTAACATGGTTTTTAACGATAATGTTTCACGTTTTAACAGAGCCAAACATCACACCTACACACACACACACACAGCTTACAATGATTTATTTTCTTTCATATAATGTTTGGTTGAGTATTAGCAGAAGTGAACAGAGTTGTTAAATATATTACAGGTTGTTTTATTATTTTACAGGGGCTTTTAGTATTTTACTATGAAAAACGAAATAAAATTTCAAACCAAAACCGTTTCCAAGATGTGGGTGTACCAAACTTTAGTTCTTAACCACTGCCAGAAATTCAATGTTCTTTTATTTTTTCATTTTTCTCTTACTTTTAATCTTTTCTTTATTTGACATCGAAAACACTCATAAAAGGAGGAATAAAGTCATTTAATGGTTCTCTTGTTATCTGAAGAATTGTTTTTGTGCCAAGACAAGAAATATTTGATGTTCTTAACTACCCATTGACTACGCAGAGAGGAGCTACACATTTCACACCACAATCGTGTATATCAGTGACATGACATTAAATAATGTGTTTGTACATGGCACCTTTCTTCTGTACAAATGTGTGTATTTTACACAGACAATTCATAAAATTACAAAACAGATGCTTGCTTTTTAGTTTGATGGTGAAGAGTGGTAGAAGACTGTCCAGTGTAGCTTTAAGATTGAAAAGATAAGACAAAGTTCAAAATATCAAGAGAAACAAAACAGAGATTATCAGAAGATTTTCAAGCTTGCATTCACGGAAGTACAGTTTTATACTAGTTTTGTGGTGTTTTAGTCATTACGGCTACAACCATACTGGAGCAATAGCCTTATGTGTCCCATTTTGTCTTTCTATCATAACATAACCAGCTCACATCATAATATTAGCTCTATGGATAAACCATAAGCTATTAGAAAAAACTGCAGTAATGTAGAAAACATCATGCATACATACTTGCATGCATACACACACGCACACACAGGGAGAGAGGCACTTCGTTCAGTGAGAAACTCGGTATTGATGTTGTAAGCAATGGATTTAGGAGTGTATGATGTAGCATGGTGCTCTGACAAGTCAATTCCTAAGATATAAATGTCTCAGAAGTAGATTATCAAACAGCAATAAATAAATGGTCAATCAGTTTCTTAATTCAACTTTCATCACTTTGTCTCTTTGTTTTATACATTTCTCTAACATCAGCTGACATCAACATCACCAACTAACATCATAATCACCATCATCATTACTATCATCATCATCATTACTATCATCATCATCATCACTATCATTATCATCAATAACTATTAATCTGAATCAACAACTCAATAATTGTCTGTTCAGCTGCCAGCACCTGCAGTAATAGTGTTCTAGTGAAAATCACTCTACTGTCACTGACCCAGTTCAGCTTATATTTTATGTTGATATAAAGAGCTCCAAACTGAAGCAGAATATAGTAAATGCCAGGTGTGAGGAGATGGAGAAAAACTGATTAACAACATCGTTTCTGGTCATTACGTCTTAACCAAGAAAGACTTGTCCATAGACATGAGAGTTGGGCCTTACATACACTGGACGTTATGTCAGTACTATGAAATGCTAACAGAAGAGATGTAGATATATACCTACAATTCCCAAGAATAGCAAAGCAACCATGTCCTGAGATATGCCAATATACTTGGGCAGAGAGATCAAGGCTAATGGACCAGATATTGTTGAAGGCGTCCTAGGCGCATGAAACTGCACTCAGTAGTGCAATGAAAGTACAAATTAACAATAAAACTATTTATAATTGAGAATGATGGGGAGACAATGAAACCACTCAAAGCAGTTTTAATGAGCCTAAGTCATTATTACCAATGATGGTATGTAACTTAAATTTTTAATATAATAGATTTTATGGAAGTTAGTCCATAAGAATGGATGGTTGTATGTGAGTCATTCACAACCCAAACACTGCTTGTACATTATATATATATATATAGTTGTAATATGCAATATTTTACACAGAGATAGCTTCCAGATATTGACAATTCATATAGGAACACAAAATATATTCTAAGTTGTTAAATTACAGAAAAGAATGACAACACACCACTTGGAAACATTTGAAACCACACCTTACAACAGCGGCCTACCGCATGAGATCTTGAGGCCTTTACCTAAAATATTTTAGGATGACTTGAAGTAGAGAATTGTGAGTGGAAGTTTCCTACAAAATCAACAGTTTTATAGACACATCCATCAGAAATATTCCATTGTGTTGGATGATTCACTGTTCTGGAGAACAATTACAGAGTAGTGACCACTAAGGAGTGTGGGGATGTGTAGAGTTTAGTTAATTACAGAGATCAGTGAAGATTATTTGTAACTATTCGGTTAATTTTGATTATTCTAAACATGCTGGCATGAATTTGATAAAAAAAAAAAGAAATTATATTCATTGAAATTAGTTTCAAAATTTACAAAAATTAATGTCAATAAAATTAAATTATGACAATTAGAATGGATATTTAAAATATTAAACTAAATAATGACATCAATATTAGTGCATGTGTGTCTGATAAAAATACAATAAATGGACACTTTTTCTCATTAATTCATTGTGTATTTGCTTTAAGCATTAGTAAAAATATTTGTGTTAATAATGTAGAGATACTTCAACAGAAAACAGTAATATCTAAATAAAAATAGATTAATTGGAATTAGTTAAAAACTTATGATTAATTAAAAATTTACAATTAATTAAAAATAGAGATTTTATAAAATTGTTTTGTAATAAAGAATGTAAAAATATTTTATCAAAATGACAATTCTGACTTTTGAGTTTAATACATTGGAGATTCCATTTTTTTTCAGTTAAGTTAAAAATAGAAGAATAAAAACCAACAGAGTGACTCCATTATCATCAACTAATGAACTCAGTGAGAGGGGGAGATATCCAAAGTCATATAATGAAGTCCTTTGTGTAGTGGAGGGAGATCTGATTATCTTCAGTGGGCAACTCAGAAAATAGATGACGTCTTTATGAGCTGTCAGTGAACACACATGTCATAATATTATACAGGTGGTCCTTATAATAGGCCAACTAACACTGTGACAGAGTTAATTCATTATCAGCTGCTAAAGCTTCAGGGCAATGGTGCAGAACTTTGGCAAGCAGTTTCTCAATGTAGGCCTTCATGTCAGCATTCTCTTGGCGAAGAGCTGGAAAGAAATTACACTAAGTTTCGGTAAATCATCTCAAAATACTGAATTAGAACATAAAATCACAAACTGGAATTATACATCGAAAAGATTAAATCAAACTCTTGATAAAACAAACAAACAAAAACATTAATTTTGGTTTCAGTAGTTCCAAAGATATGAGAGAAAATAATGAAACAAACAAACTGGATGGAACTCTAGCAACAAATATATTGGTTGTTGGACATGTTTGGCGGGAAAGAAATTCTAAGCAAATTATATTTGAAAAACAAGATAAACCAGTTGTGTGTGTGTGTGTGTGAGAGAGAGTGACAGACAGACATACAGAGACCCTAGCTCTGTCATCAGCCACAGAAATGCAATATTGACTTTTACCAGAAAAGACTACAATCCTCCACTGCTGTCGCCAGTTGTCTCATTTTTAAGCCCACTGCAGACGTGCCAATCGATGGAGATCTGTGAGGATGGGGCCCATAGCCAGACATCAGCATGACAGATTGAAAGATCTCAGCTGGCAGCAAATTGTCTCTGCACAGATGGGTCTGTGGTGAGTCCCGATTGTTGGCCTAGCTGGTTCCTTCGCCCTCCGGAATCGGTCATGCAAGTGCAGTGCAGGTGGTGATTTTGATGTGCTGTTGTAACCCTCAGTCAGCCACTGCGTGGATAATCATCTGTACTGTTTATGGCATTGTATCATGCCTTCAGCCACTCAACTGCCTTAATGCTGCAGTTCAAGTCATTAGCAATAGCCCATGGATGTTGACCAGCACAGAGACGTCTGATGGTTTACTTCCTCACATTTCAGTCAGTTTTGACATGCTTGCTGCATTCGAGAATTGAATGATAGGCTGGTAAATTTAGGGGCCTTTTATACCCAATGAATTCAACGTTTTTGCACATGCATCATGCTCTTCATAAGGAGGCGTTCTCGAGCATTAAAATGGTCATCAAAAGTGAGTGAATTCGAACCCTGTGTGCAATTCTTGTGTTTTCAAAGGAGAGCGGTGTTGAGGGTCAGTGACATCTTCCTGATGGAAAATAACCTATAAATGTGATAAAATCCATATAATTTCCATATCGTGTGTGAAACAAATAATCTTTTACAGTGTGCCATTTCTTTTCTAGTGCAGTGTATATGTGTGTGTGTGTGTGTGTGTGTGTGTGTATGCATATATATGTGTGGGTGTGGGTATACATATGTGTGTGTGTGGGGGGGGGGGGGTAAATATCATCATCATCATCATCGTCGTCGTTTAACGTCCGCTTTCCATGCTAGCATGGGTTGGACGATTTGACTGAGGACTGGTGAAACCGGATGGCAACACCAGGCTCCAATCTAATTTGGCAGAGTTTCTACAGCTGGATGCCCTTCCTAAATATATATATATATATATATATATATATATATATATATATATATATATATATAATTAGATATGTAGATATGCAAATTTACATATTTATAGATATACTCTTTTACTCTTTTACTTGTTTCAGATTTTTGACTGTGGCCATGCTGGAGCACCGCCTTTTAGTCGAGCAAATCGACCCCAGGACTTATTCTTTAGAAGCCTAGTACTTATTCTATCGATCTCTTTTGCCGAACCGCTAAGTTACGGGGACATAAACACACCAGCATCGGTTGTCAAGCAATGTTGGGGGGACAAACACACACATACAAACTTACACACACACATACATATATATATACATATATACGACAGGCTTCTTTCAGTTTCCGTCTACCAAATTCACTCACAAGGCTTTGGTCGGCCCGAGGCTATAGTAGAAGACACTTGCCCAAGATGCCGCAGAGTGGGACTGAACCCGGGACCATGTGGTTGGTAAGCTAGCTACTTACCACACAGCCACGTGCAGGTGGCATGTAAAAAACACCTTTATGAGTGTGGCCGGTGGCAGTACCGTATGACTGGCCCTCGTGCCGGTGGCACGTAAAAGCACCGACTACACTCTTGGAGTGGTTGGCGTTAGGAAGTGCATCCAGCTGTAGAAACTCTGCCAGATCAGATTGGAGTCTGGTGCAGCCTTCTGGCTTGCCAGTCCTCAGTCAAATCGTCCAACCTATGCTAGCATGGAAAGCGGACATTAAATGATGATGATGATGATATACATATTCACTTATGCATTTATATATGTATATATACATATATATATATATATGTATGTATATATGTGTATATATATGTGTGTGTGTGTATGTCTCATTATACACACACACACACACACACATACACACACATATATATATATATATATATATATATATATATATATATATATATATATATATATATATATATAAAAGAGGTGACGACTGAAATCCTTCAAGGGGATGTCAAACATCAAAGTCCACCAGTACAGTCCACGTAAAGAATATATATAAAAATTATATAATCAGTATTTGCAAAAACAATAAACGAAGTATAGGGAAAGGAAAAATTGTATGTGCAGACGAACTTTAATTCATAATACAGGTTGGTACAGAAACAATATATGTTCTAAATATTGTTTCGGAGTCTAATTAATTCCAATGACAAAAACAGAAAACTCTTCGTGAAATAAAAATTGGATTCTTTGTCCTGGTATGAATAATTACGACCAACAAAAATATACAAAGACCTTCCATAGCCCAGACAGGCTATGAATGGTCTGTGTATATGTTTGACATCCCCTTGAAGGACTTCAGTCGTCACCTCTTTTACATATATACATATATTTATATATGTATAATAGCACACACACACACACACACACATACTCTCTTCTTTAATGCTATAAGGGTATCTCTTCTACCCTGCCATGAATGCATCAAGGTGTCTCTGTACTCTGACATCAATGTTACAAAGGTGTGTCTGTACCCTGTTGTCAACAATGGAATCCCAACGTCTTTGTACCATAAATCCAAACAGAGTGGCACAACAGTTCAACATCATCCATATGTTTAGGGCAAACATCTCTAAGTTGACCTTCAGAGGAAAACTATGGACACTGATGAAATCTCAGTGGGATACTGAAGTGGGAGTGGTGGTGGTGGGAAAATTAGAGAACAGGGTTCAGTTTTAGGCTTGTGATAAGGGTGGTGACATATTATAAGAGACCAGCTGAGAAAAGGGAAGTGGATACAATTGACGAGTTCATAGCATCAGAGAATATTGCAGTAGTAAGAGAATATACTCAGTAAAGACAATATTGAATGACTGGAAGAGGCAGTGGGGGTGGGGGGTGGACAGCCAGTGTTCACATGTATGTAGACAAGAGGTGTTGGCACTCCGTCGCTTAAAACGTCGAGGGTTCCAGTTTCTCCGATCAACGGAACAGCCTGCTCATGAAATTAACATGCAAGTGGCTGAGCACTCCACAGACACGTGTACCGTTAACGTAGTTCTCGGGGATATTCAGTGTGACACAGTGTGACAAAGCTGACCCTTTGAATTACAGGCACAACAGGAACAGGAAGAAAGAGTGAGAGAAAGTTGTGGTGAAAGAGTACAGCAGGGTTCGCCACCATCCCCTGCCAGAGCCTCGTGGAGCTTTAGGTGTTTTCGCTCAATAAACACTCACAATGCCCGGTCTGGGAATCAAAACCGCGACCCTTTGACCGCAAGTCCACTGCCCTAACCACTGGACCATTGCACCTCCACTAGACAGGAGGCAGATAGGCATTAAAGAAGAAAGCAATAAAATTTACAGAAATATATTAAAAAAAAAGAATGTTGGGGTATAAATTGATTGATTGATAGGGTGGGTGGAAGGGGTTGACAAAAGTGATAGGAGTAACTTGTAGACACACAGACAAAATGAACAGCAACAAGAGAGAAACATTTCACAATATCAATCTATTGACAGATTTCTTAGTAAATGAGAGTAGCGTCCCTTGAACCATGAATTTTTTTTGTTTCATAGCCGTGAATCGTCAATGTTCGTCAGGTGTGTGTGTGCAGATCTGTGCGCGGGTATGAATCTAAATATTGTGTGCGTGTGTGTGTGTGCGTGTGCGTGCGTGTGTGTGTGTGTGAGCGTGTGTGTGTGTGTGTGTGTGTGTGTGTGTGCGTGCGCATATGCGCGTGTGTGTGTGTTTGTGTGTGTGCGTGTGTGTGTCTGTGTGTGTGTGTTTGTGTGTATGTGTGTGTGTCCGTCTGTCTGTGTGTGTGTGTGTGCGCGCACACACACACACACACACTATTAAACCTCTATATCTAGAGCTTACATCCAACCTATATAGGAATAGCATTTCATTCTGAGATCCGCATACATAAGAAAATTAATTTAAAGTGGATCGGGTGTTTAGTGCTTAATCAAACAAAAGGTTTTTTTTTTTTGCAAACATTTTGTGAGACACGTTATTTGCAGGTTCAATCCCTAACAGAACAATCCGTATGTAACAAGACATTTGATATAAATGAAATGTTTTTTGCCATAATCCACCATTGAACATTTCACCCTTATGCAATGCATCGCACTAGCATCAGTCCAGTAAAGAACTTCTTTCTCTAAGTTATACTGGCCACGGTTGGATTAACCCTAAAGTGCTTTCACTAATGATAAAAGTGATTAGCAAACACAAATAAATACATCATGTAATTTAACATTTCTGTACTTACTTCGTACCAATTAGTAAACAAAGATATAAAATAAAGTTTAACAGCTTGGTAACTTACATTCTTACTAATTAGCAGTGATACAGTATGCAGTTTAACACCTTTGTATCTTACCTCTCTACAATATGTAGGTTAATAGCTTGGTACCTTAGTTTTGTACTTAGTTTTGTACCAATTAATAAATACAAACACCATATGTAGTTTAATACTGTTGTATCTTATTGTAGAACCAATTAACAAACACATATATAACATACCTTATCTCTGAACCCATTTATCAGAATGAGTCTAAAATTTTAGATTTTTAAAGTATTTAATTTACGTGTAGCAAAAGCATGTTCCTAGTTTGGCTCTTTACCTTTAGGTACCCACAGTTTGGCTCTCTATCTTTAAGAATCCACATTTTGGGTCATCATGTGATGATGACTCAACAGTCCTAGCTGTATGCAAGCTGTCCCCCCCCCCCCCCCATCACATGACAGACTAGCCAAGCATGCCACCATCAGCTATATAGGAAAAACTTTCCCCGCTATTTCCTCAGTGAGCTGGGTCGTCACGAGCAAGGTTGGTTCTTCGATATGAGAGCAGTTTTATTCCGGTATGCATTACCAGCGAGGAGAGAATTGTCAGCGGAGACTCTTGTCACCATGTTTTGTGTACATTTTCATCTTCAAGAAGTATGAGAAACCAATGTATTTTAATCAACAGAATTATTCATGTTATACCAGTTTGCTGTATCTTCTATTACTGATGAAATAAATGTGGCAGTCAACCTTAACTTGTGTCTTTGTATTTCTTGATGTTCTTTATTATGACTCATTTGAAATCAAAAGATTATATTACCAGAGCTTTGGCCACATTCATCCTTTCCACAATGATAAATGTGTAATGACCGAAGGAACTACTAAAATCTTCCAAGGTCATTAAGTTGCTATGAGAAGCTTTCTTTTCAAGGATTCTATTCGAAACAAATGAGCTCCAACAGTGTCCAGTCTTCAGTAAGTCATTAACTGTGTCCATAATCAACAGGTTCAGGACATTAAAGGAAGCGAAATGAATCACATCATTCAGTGAATTAAACCCATGTGCCAAGCAGAAACTCAGAACAAATATGTCGCTATGTTATAGCATTTACACTTTAGGTAAGGTGGGGTTCTGGGTTAGAAATGATGCATTTAAGTATTTATTGGGATATTAATTAGTCAGTGTCTCCCTAGATCATAATTATAATTAAGGGATAGCATTACATTCCAATTCAACTAGTACTAAATGAGACAAATCTGCCCAAGGATATGACACCTTTCTATCACAATACTTCTAAATGACTGTAGAAATAATTTGACATCCAGGTGAACTAAGGTAATCTACAATCACCTGTGCAGCAGAAATTTCTAAAGAAATACTAGTGATAGATTTGAACCAATGACTTATGAATTACCAGTCCAATGTGATATCAACGTGACTGTTACAAATAAATACACTACACTACAGCGACTTAAGTGTAAATATAGGTATAGATGTTTCAATACCAGCATACGCCACAACAACCCAGTTGTTAATGGAGAGATGACTGTTTCAATACAGTTCATGCTACACATACCCAATTTAAACTATATCAGAGAGGTATATGAATGGGAGACGAAAAGATCCTGGTTTTGAGTAAAAGAAAATATAAGTGGATCAGTTAATTATAATTTAATTTCAGATTCACACACTTATTGCAGTGGCCTTTCAGTTTTACTAAGCCTTGTAAAAGATTTTGGAAGGTTGAACCTCCAGCCAGGCCTTTTGCGATTCCCTTAAAGCTAGGAACTTTTCAGCACACCTTCATATATATATAACTTATTCAAAGCAAGTGGGACCATATTCATGACCTGTAAAAGTAGCTAGCCAACATTACAAGCACCCAAATAGAAATGTAGCAATAACAGTTTCAGTACCAGCATACATCACAGCTACCCAGTTGTAAATGTAACTGTGGCTGTATCAATACCAGCCTATACCACACCCAACTAGATGTAAATGTGACAGTTGTTTCAATATCACTCTAACCCAAAAGGATATATAACAATGAATGAAGACAGATAGAGCTGTATCTAACAAATGTATACAATACATAACATCAAATGTGGTTAAAGGAAGAGAAAAAAATTAGTTTACCTTTGTTTTCCTTTTGCAAGCGTTCCAGTTCAGCAAACTTAGCATCTTCACTCCAGTCTGGAAATACATTATTCACATATTTTATATATATATATATATATATATATATATATATATATATATATGAAATACAGCAAATGAAAGACAGAAGATGGAATATACGAGAATTTATTATTAATCACAACAATTGTTTCGACACATCTAGCATCAATTCCTCTTGGGTGGGGACACTCAACAACTGGTTCAGGAGCATCCATTTCACCTGTCTTCCACATACGACATCATGCTACCCATGTTGTGAGGATATATGTGGACATGTGCACATTCTAAAACCCACATCTACCACTATCCTACCTCTCTCTCTCCCATCAAGATGCCTGTGTTTGAGGGATATTACTTGATTTGTCCATAACCAACACAACCACTTATCTCACCTTCTACGTTGACAGTCTTCCCAGGCCATCTGTATTACATCCATAACTCTTACACTATCCTCCACCTTTAATAGCATTCAATCTCTCTCACACACTGGCAACATGCACAAGCTGCTATTCCAGTCTGTCCTCCATCACTTCTTCATTACACTCTTATCACACTGCTCTCCATGTCATAATACCATCCCCCCCCCCCATACACACACACACACTTTTATAACTCTACCATTCACTCCTCTTTTTCATGCTGTCTTCAATGAACAGAAACGCTTCAGGTTTGACAAGGCTGTTCTTAACTCTTGCTGAGGACATGACATCTTGTCTGGTGAAGCTACTATGATAGAATACACCCAGTACATTCAGTGAAGTTGTTGCTGTTAGGGACAGAATCCAGCCACAAGAGCAAAGTATAGTCCTTGAACATGCCTGAGAGGGTAGGAACTCTAAATTAGTATTCAGAACTGAGACAACCCATCCAACCCACACCAGCAAAGGAAGCATACATAAAATGATGATGACAATGACAACAGTGAAGACGATGGTGATGTGTGTGTGTGTGACCATCTGAACATATATATAGAGACAGAGAGAGAGAGAAATATTAGCTAATAGCAAGTTGTTATTTATAAGGTGGCGGGTTAGCAGAATCGTTATCACACTGGGCAAAATGTTTAGTGGTAGTTCATCTGTCTTTATGTTCTGAGTTCAAATGCTACTGGGGTCAACTTAGCCTTTCATCCTCTTGGGGTTGATAAAATAAGCACCAGTTGAGGACTGGGGTCAATGTAATCGACTTACCCTCACCCTTGATCTTGCTGGCCTTGTGCCAAACACTTTGAAACCAATATGAAGTTGCTAATTAACCCCATGTTAACTGTGATAAAGAATTCAATGGTCAACTGGTATTCCAGCCATGACCAGCTCAACTTTTATTCAAGTAGCATCTTGTAATCTCCATTATCTCATGTGTAACAGTAGTGTGTGATCTGAAGGTTATTTTGTTACACTAAAACACTGAGTGTTAGCTTAAAGGCTCAAGGCACATATTGTGTTGTAGTGAATCAGCAACTGACTTTTAATTATGGCACAAAATCTCACAGCCCTTCCCTCAACCACACCACCCAAGCATCATGTTTAAATCTAAGGAATCATGACGGTATAAGAAATCATTATGGTAAAAGCAAAAATTGGAACTTTATTACTTAAGATCAACGATATCAGAGTAAAGAGCTTTTAATTCCAATAAGATAATAGCTACTGCTACAACCATCCCACTATTACTACTACTGCCACCATTACTGTGAGTACACTTGCTGTTTCATTGACTACATTAATGTGAAACAAAGACAGATTCTGGATGGTGAGGCTAGATGGCTCTTCTCTCTTGCAATAACTTCCTCTGATTAACTAATATCTCTGACCCAATCAGATTTTATTGATATTAAAAGAAAAGACTGGAAGACATTGCTGCATCTCAAAGTTAGGTGATAGAATTAGCTGAGAAGATGGTTAACTAGTAAATGTACTGTGCTACACTTCTAATTCAACTTTGAGTGTTCCATTCTAGCTGCAAGCACCATTCTGTTGTATCTCTGAGCAAAACACTTTTCATTGAACATCAGTATTCTCAGTTATCTGGGATGGAACTAAAATGCACCAGCTTTAAAGAATATGTCTTCCCCGATAAATTACCTTCCAATACTTATCTCAACATCATCATCAAGAAATATATATATACACACACAGATACATAGACACTGAGATAGACTGACATATACCCACACACATATATACACTTATTCCCAAACAAGGTACTATTTCCCAAGGACCAGATGTAGAAGACTGGAAATAAGCACTGTCACTTGCATTCCAGTGATGCTCCTCATTTACAACCATCATGTGATGTTAAAGCAACGGGTACACAAACACAGATAGTAAAACAGTTACTCTCCAGCTTACATTGCCTTGTATAGAAAATGTGAAGGAAATGATTATTGATCAATAAAGTTTATTAAGCCTTATATCAAATGCACTTAGCCTTATATCAAAACTTTGAAGTAATCCTCATTACATGGCAAATGCTATACAACTCCAGTACAAAAGTAGCTTATGCTGCTTAGTATGTGATAATTGAACATGTGAATGAAAGAAAATGAAGACGCAGTTATGCACTGCATGTTTCAGAATTATGGGGCAGTTTTAATGATGCATAATAGACCATGCATTTCTGAAACAGGTGTAAAGCATAAATACTTCTTCCATTCCTGTCATTCACTTATAGTCACACACACACACACCACAACAAATTTCTTTCAGTTTCCATCTAACGAATCCACTCACAAGGCTTTGGTCAGTCTGGGGCTGTAGGAGAGAACAATTGTGCAAGGTGCCACACAGTGGAACAGAATCAGAGACCACAGTCTTTTATATGAATGAGTGAACAAATGAAAGAAAAAGGTACTCAACACGTGTAGTAAGAATTACATGTATTATTTGAAACAGTTTGATTTGGTTCCACGCAATATAAAGTTTCTCAGGTCTCTAGAGACAAGTTTCTATTTGAGGCCTGTGGAACTTTAAGTCACATGGAGCCGAATTAAATTGTTTTAAATAACATATATATATTTACACACACACACACACACACACACATGTATGCATACAATGCAATCAGTGACATATACATATTTATGTAAATACAGAAACACACAAAACACTATATTTCCTCAAGACAACCTTGCAATCTCAACATTTGTACAGAATTCAAGGCAAAGCTGGAGGAAACTCAATAACGACAACAACAACAACAACAACAACAACAAAAATAATGTTTAATTCAATAGTTATAGATTTGATTTTCACTGCAGGAAATGATGTAAACTGACAGATTTCAAATTTGGTTTCCAAAATTCTCAGAGGTAATCTTCACAGTCATATAACAAACAAATTTACTGTCATTTCTAGACACAGAGTATTCCATTCTACAGAATCTGTGTGTGTATGTGTATGTGAGAGTATGTGTGTGTGTGTGTGTGCGTGCGTGAACATATGCATACAAATATATATATATATACACACACACACACAGACACACACATTTATACACAAACACACACAATATATATATATATGTTACACATATACACACAGTAGAGGAAGGGATCAGGGCTAGTCTTTCTTTTTTAATAAAATTTGTGATATGACATCTCACTTTCAATGTGCATGTGTATGCGTGTATGTATGCACGTACACACAGATGTGCATGTGTATGAACGTGTGTGTGTGCATGTGTAGTGTGTGTGTGTGTGTGTATATAAATATATATATATATATATATACACATTCACACATATACATCTATGTTTGTATATATAGATAAATGCCTACAAAAAGAAAGAGGGTATCATATCGCAAAATTCATTAAACACTCCACTCAGTCCCTAATTCTGTTCTTTATGAATCAGTGATGAAAAAAAGTCTTAATACTGTTAAATGTTAATATGATATAACAAATAAAAAACAGTTAAATTCAAAAATAAACGTCTCCATCAAATACAGTAAATTTGGCAACTATTTCAGAATAGAACTATATATCAAAAAAAAAAAAAACCTATCAAACATTTAAAGTTTTTTTTTGCCTTCGTCACACATTTAAAATAATCTTGAGGTAAAAAATATTTTAAAATATACAAATGGGTAAAAGTTTACATAAGTATGTTTGTGTGCCTCTCAGTGTATGCATGCGTGTCTTATTCCTCAATTAATTTTTTGGAAAGATGTAAACAAAGAAAAATCTTAATTTAGAAATGAACTTACTAATATAAAGAGAAGCAAGTGATAACAATGTGAGTGTTTTATATATATATATATATGTCAGTAAATAGTGGGGTTGTGTTAACCGCACGTGGATAAATAATAGGAAAATGAAGAATAAGGCAGAATGCTAAATTGGAAGCATGTTTTAATAAGGATTTCTAACCGGCTTTCGTTGCGAAGCAAATTTTCAAGAAGGAGAATGAAAATGTTTTTTACAAAGAAGTACAAAATAAAGAAAATAATATATAAAAAAAATAAAATATAAAAAAATAAATATACCAATACATTATATTGTCTTTGAGCTTTTGAAGTTCAATGGTAGTTCATGTATATAATGGTTGGAAAGATAAGGATGCATGAGAATTGATCGTTGTGTTAGGTTTAAAAAAAGGGTTAAAAGTTTGTGTTAAGCAGGAAGTGTAGTGTCAAAACAGGAAGTGTGTATGAGGGAAGACAAATGTTTTTAGTTGGAGTTATGAACTCTTTTTCAACAGGAAGTTTATGTCTGTTCCTAAAAATATTTGTCTCCCCTTACACACACTTCCTGTTTTGACACCACACTTCCTGCTTAACACAAACTTTTAACCCTTTTTTTAAACCTAACACAACGATCAATTCTCATGCATCCTTATCTTTCCAACCATTATATACATGAACTACCATTGAACTTCAAAAGCTCAAAGACAATATAATGTATTGGTATATTTATTTTTTTATATATTATTTTCTTCATTTTGTACTTCTTTGTAAAAAAACATTTTCATTCTCCTTCTTGAAAATTTGCTTCGCAATGAAAGCCAGTTAGAAATTTTTATTAAAATATGCTTCCAGTTTAGCATTCTGCCTTATTCTTCATTTTCATATATATATATATATATATATATATATATATATATATATATACCTCAATACCCACAGTTTATAGATACACAGATTTGTTAGTAGGTTGTTATGAAGATGTATATATGTAGTAACTAAACTGATAGATAAGTAGATATATAGGTACATAGGTAATACGGACAGACAAGCACACACAGACATACATACACCAACCTTCTCAGACCTCTTAATTTCACTTACTCTGGCTAATGCTGTAAGAGTAGACAACCTGTTGTGAAGGATCTCACAAAGCCTGTTTCCACGATGCTTAACATTCAAGTATCAATCTCAAAATCCTCACTGTCCCCAATAGAGCAGTTTTTAGGCATACACTACCCTCGTGTCATTACCTACTTCTGCAACAAATTTCTCAATTTAAGAACCAGATTTATGAAAATTATCATTACCTTTATTATTATTATTATTATTATTATTATTGTTATTATTACTATTCTCTAGTTTCCAATAATCTGAACTTAGTAGCTTTTGGAGGTTAGAGCATTTGCATGGCAAGATTACAATGGTAACAAGTTCTATTCTATGAAATCAAATGTGTATGACAGCAAACCACCACTACGACCACCACAGCCATCATCATCATCATCATCATCATCATCATCACTAAACATGCAATTTGAAGTAAAAAAATGAAAATACAAACCCTCTTTGTTGTTTGTGACCTCTGAAATGCCATTCTGTAGAGCTGCACCATCATTACCATTCTGGAGACTGACACTATCGTTACTGTTCTGAAGAGTAATATCATTCACTGTTACACGAGGGACATCACTTGCAGTACGCATGTGTTTGAAAAAGTTTTTCCTAAAACGTCCTTCAATGTTTTCACCATGCTTTGTTTTAGAATTTTCTTTGATATTCAAAAAAGTGTCTTTTTTCCCCTAAGAATTAACAAAAACAATAAGACAACAACACAAAAGTAAATTGCAATAATGGCATAAAAGACAACAGGAATATTAACAAAATCAACGATCAACATGAGGAAAATTATCCAGTAAAAAATATCATAGAATTAATGTTTAATGAATTAAATGATAAAATTATTTCTTTGGTAATGACAAAATTATTATAACTCATGGGGTGTACAGCGAACAGCAAGAATCTAAACAGAAACATATCTATCCATTCTTAATACATTCTGGCACATTTGAAAGTGATTATCCGATCACTCTTGTTTTCTGTCAAAGGAGAACACTTTAGACAATGTGTGTTCATAACTCATGAGATTCCCCACAGCAAAGGGACTTTGAGACACTATGATATTTCAGCCTTATTGTGTGTGTCTCCTCACTCAAAGTTACCCTGTCTGACTGATGAAGCTATCAAAAACACAAGCTCACGTTTATGGAAATCAGCAAGCAAATTAATTACTGTTGTGTGCAGAAAAATTGTTCCATTTGTAAATTCAGATTTTCTGTTGAAATATTTCAGTTTTTATTTCTTACAGAAAGAATCCTTGATGAGTGGCAGAAATGGCAAAGCACCAGCTAAAATGCCATGTGGTGTTAGATTACATCACTTTATTTTGTGAGTTCAAATCACATTATAGTCCACTTTTCCTTTTATTACTCTGCGAAAAAAGAACCAGTTCAATATTGGGGCAGTTAAATTGACAATGATTTATTCCACAAAACACAAGCGTTTACCATATTATTTTCATGTTAGAAACAGTTATGTATCAGTTATTAGTGGATGTAGAATTAATGGAGCTGAACATTCGTGGGTGACAGAATAAATAGTCTCAGTCTAAATGCATGGCTGTTGGAAATTGACAAAATCAGTATCTATGAGTGTTTGGCTGAATTAAACTGTACAGCTGTTCTCCATCATTAGTTTGTGTCAATGTTAGAAATCAATATCATTGGGTATTATTGTAAACAGTGATCTGTATTGGATAAACAACATTTCTAAGATTGCCAAGAAGGCTGAGGGTGTCCCTGCATCACTCAGTAAAACCTTTGTCGGCTGGTCTCCAGCTGTCTATTTAAAACTGTATATGGCTATAGTACATCCACACTTAGAATCTGCATCACCAGTCTGGAAACCCTATCTTGCTCAGCATATCAATCTCCTGTAAAGTCAGAAACTTGCAACAAAATGAATACCCGCCATCAGGCATCTACCATAATCTGAACATCTTACTTTTCTGGGCATGAAGACATTGAGGCTCAGAAGTCTGACAACTGACTTAGTAGACACCTATAAGATTATTCACCATCTTTCCAACAACTTTGGGCATCTTCTTGAATTCCATATGACAAACACTCTACCTAGTGACACAGTGGTGCATCTTTATCTCCTATTTAGTTTATTCTTATCTGAGGAACCAACAACGAACCACTGGATCAAGGATCAACTTAAATAAATTACACTATGTATGTTATGTATATAAAGTTAAAATCTAAGGATCAAGGTGTAGGGAGTTAGTAAGTTTCAAGCAAGGTATAAGAACACAACTTTCAGGAACAATAGTGGTTCATTGACATAGAAGGTAGTAAATTTTTCCCATATCGAAGTTCAATAACTTGAAAAAATTTATTTTATAGCTAACGGTGAGCAGCTGGGGTTGTGTATGTGAATAATATACATATATAAACACACACACACACACACACACTTACTCTACTATATTTAACAATATATACACTCCTATATATTTAATGATAGGCATAGGCAGAGTTGTGTGGTTAAAAAGACTGGTTCCCAACAACATTGTTCTAGGTTCAGTCCCTCTACACAGTAACACCAACAAGTGTCTTCTACTATTGACTAGGGCTGACCAAAACCATGCGAGTGAGTTTTGTAGACAGAAATTGAAAACAAAGCTGTGTGTGTGTGTGTGTGTGTGTGTGTGTGTGTGTGTGTGTGTGTGTGTGAGTGTGAGTGTGTGAGAGAGAGAGAGAGAGAGAGAGAGAGAGAGAAAGAGAGAGAGGGTGTGTTTATATAATGATAAAATCGATTCCAAAGTAATCCTTCAACTCACCAAACAGAACAATAATACATAAATGGAAAGAAAGAAAGAAAGAAAGAAGGTAAGACAATATGCCCCCTCCCATTAGTCGTTACCACCCACCATCATATTCATCCAATATAAACACTTTGGTATTATTATCTCAGCCATTTTATATAGCAATAAACCATTTGATGTGTTTTAAAATCATTAGTGCTTATATTATATTTCAAAATATATCTGTCACATTAATTTTATCCATCATCATCACCACCACCATTATCATTATTCAGTTGTCTGATTTTTGCTTTCACTGCATTATCATGTGCATCTCTGTGCACCTATCTTGGCTATGTGCAATGTGTTGCTTTGATTTTTTTGATTTTTATAGCATTGAAAATATTATGTAATGTGTGCTGTGATGCCTTGTAGTATCTCCTATACATTGTGTGTATATAAGTCCAACTATACATGATGTAAGACATATATATGGTGTTTAATAGTGCTATTTCCTATATGTTGTGTGTGGATGTCTAAGACCTGTAGTACAGTGTATGATGTATGTGGCATTACCTCTTGTACACTGTGGGTACCTGTCCAAGTCCTGTGATATTCTGTATGATATACGTGTGTACAGTACCTTGTGGTATTATTTCTTGTTATGTTGTGTTTCTAATGCAAGGTTCTAGGTTTGGTTATATATTTGCCTGTATTTTTTTTAATCATTCCCAAGGAACATTTTATTACAGAATTTATTTTGTCTTCACCCCCCACATTCTAGCTATCTCCACAGGGCACGCAGAATGATTATTGCAGTGGATAAAATGCCTTGTGGTATTTAGTAATAGATCTTTAATTTCTAAGATAAAATCACATTGAGAGTAACTGTCTTTCAAAATTAAAAATCAAAAATGCATGCAAGGGTAATAACTCTAACAAGATCAGATGATCAAAGCTTTAGAAATGAGAGCATGTGGGTGTGGTATTAAAACCAAAACCAACTGGTGACAGCAACAGACACGGTTCCATAGTCATTGATAAGTGAACTCTTGAGACAAAGAGGACTAATTTTGCAATGATCTTCTATCTGACTCCAAAACTGATTGGCAAGAGTACATCAACACCTAGTAGAGAAACGCTCTGCAGGCCACAATTAATATTATACTAATAATCATTGATGCTCCTGGTGATGATAATAAATATCTAAGTTACAATCTGGATGAGTTATGATTATCAGGTAAGAAAGCAATTAGGTAACATGTATTTTACAAACAGAAGCTCTGAGTGGAACAGTAAAGGTAGGCAAAACTTTGCTAAATTTGAAGATGTAGCATTTAAACTGCAGCAATAAAACTTTGTTTCTTTGTTAGAAACCAGCTCTTTTTTTCTAGGAGAATTGTATTAGATAAAAAAAAAAAATAAACACACTGATATACAAACAATAAATGTACAGACATACATATATATATATATATATATATATATATATATATATATATATATATATTTTACTTGTTTCAGTCTTTTGACTGTGGCCATGCTGGAGCACCGCCTTTAGTCGAGCAAATCGACCCCAGGACATTCTTTAGAAGCCTAGTACTTATTCTATCGATCTCTATTGCCGAACCGCTAAGTTACGGGGACATAAACATACCAGCATCGGTTGTCAAGCGATGTTGGGGGACAGACAGACACACAAACACACACATATATATATATATATATATATATATATATATATATATATATATATATATATATATATATACGACAGGCTTCTTTCAGTTCCCGCCTACCAAATCCACTCACAAGGCTTTGGTCGGCCCAAGGCTATAGTAGAAGACACTTGCCCAAGATGCCACGCAGTGGGACTGAACCCGGGACCATGTGGTTGGTAAGCAAGCTACTTACCACACAGCCACTCCGTCTCTCTCTCTCTCTCTCTCTCTCTCTCTCTCTCTCTCTCTCTATATATATATATATATATATATATATATATATATATATATATATATATATATATATAATTTTGTTTTCAGGGTGATACTACTTGTAGTGATTAATTAATCGCTTGGGTATTGTAGTTCCTCTCGTCAACTCCATTCTAATTACTCATCTACATTCACTCTGCAACTGTAAATACTTGGGTCTTCATCATAATCAAAACCCTTTGAGACACTGCTTATAGCATGGTCACACTCAGGTGACACAAACCAGTAAAAGAACCAAAGAATATATGAACGATTAAATAAAGCAGGAATACAGAAATATATGTCAGGTGGTAAAATATCTGGAAGTGTCATGGCAAGCGATTGGTATAAAATTTGTTGTCATTTCATATAAATGCCAGAAAATATATATATTTTATCACAGTGCAAATGTAGGAAAGAAGTGAGTAAATATTTTCATAAGGTTTTACAAAATGTTTAACACCAAATCATTGAATTTTGGTCTTAAGAGACTATATGCAATAAAGTTACACATATGTAAGTGTGCATATATGTATGTATGCAGATATACACTCATACATACATGTGTGTGTGTATATTTAAGTATTAATATAAGCCTCTGTGTGTATGTGTGTGAATGTGCATGTGTGCATGAATACCTGTGTATATAGATAATATATATGCATTAATATGTACACCTAAATACATTGATATATTATGAATATCTATCCATATACACACACATATATATATATATATATATATATATACAGAGAGAGAGAGAGAGAGAGAGAAAGAGAGAGAGAGAAATACCTTTTTTATGCAAGAAGCTGATTCTGTATTCCTCTGTTATCCATTGTGCATATAAACACAAAACTTTTGGCAAAGCCATCATATCTAATTATAAAGCCAAAATTGAATGCTGCCAATGCAAATATATAGAAATAAGCTTTACACTACCTTAACCATTCCCATTTCTGTTTTTAAAGTTATAAACCTGTGCAGTTCTTCTCTTGTGTGCATTATGGTTTATCACATAAAGATATTTTTCCTAACCTCACCATTATTCATTGGTAACAAAAGGTGAAGTTCCATCTAACTCCTTATTTTCCATTCAATCAATTACATTCCAAGATCAATTCCTGCTCAGACTTCATGCATTTCCTCCATCCACCAGTTTATCAATTTTTCTGGAAGTCACTCCTTATGTGTTGTTTCTTAGAAACCAAAACTAGATGTGACAGTTGCTGACGGTGAGAACGATATGAATCTGTAACAATTATTTAATATTTATTTACTGTGACTGCCCAAAACCCGTATCACATTTATACTGGAAAGTATATTTGTTGGTAATGTGCAAAACTATGATGCACCTCATGCTCACCACATCTCTTCCATCCTATCTTCATTTCCCAATCCTTCCCCATTTCTAATCTATTTTCTTTCCCACTGACTACCTTTTATCTAGAAATGCAGACTAACAATGCTTTGCATCTCCCATCTCAAACATACAGTATGTAAAACTCTGCTGTCTTCTATTTTTTGAAATGTTGGTAACTCCACTCCCTATAACAATTTTACAATGTTCTTTCAGTTGCATTACACACACACACACACACACATATATATACATGAATGTGTGTGTATTATTTTAAACTTAAACTTCGTTCAAATTGTATTTAAAACAATGATAATTTAAAACAATGATAATTTATGTAAGATGTCTTTTGTATATAATATACATGTTATTATAATGGATGAAGGGATGATTATTGAATGGTTATTATTTTGATATTATGATATTTTTAATAATTTTTCTATCTTTATATAATAAGTATTTCATATTAATTCATTTGGTACTTATTGTTGGTTGAGAGATATATATATATATCTAATTATTGTTCTACTTACGATCTGACGAGTAGCTATATTTTTGAATAGAATTTATTTTCGATAATTTCAATTGATTTTAATCGATTTAAATTTCTTTTCTATTTGAAAATTAGTTATGAAACACGTGTAAACTTTTTATTATATTTATCTTATGATATTTACTTTACTTTATATTATACTCATTTATTGTGCTTTTAATTATTAATTTTTCTATATGTGATAGTGGATTTTCATCGATGAGTTCTTGAAACTTGGTTATTTTCCCTAAAACTATATATTTTATATATATATATATATATATATATATACATATACCTTCTACACTCTTTGAGTGGTTGGCATTAGGAAGGGCATCCAGCTGTAGAAACTCTGCCAAATTAGATTGGAGCCTGGTGTAGCCATCCAGTTGCACCAGTCCTCAGTCAAATCGTCCAACCCATGCTAGCATGGAAAGCAGACGTTAAACGATGATGATGATATATATACATGAATGTATATATATAGTTATAATAATGAAGTTAAACCAAATATTTAAAAATCATTTAATACATACATTTCAGGTTTGCATAATACATAATAAGAAGTGCATCCATTACGTAACACAAACTTCCACACTTACAGCATTTCAAAATATTTTCGGAATGATTTAGTGAGGAACGTTTATGTAAGAGATGTGTTTCCTATTGAACATTACTCAAACCTGACATTTCAAAATATCACTATTTAGTTGACTTCATTATTACAACTAATATGATTTGATGCCAGTACAGACTAGCCGACTTTGACTCCGCTTAAACAGATACTCTAACAATGGTTTGGAGCAGCTTGTTATATCTCACACAAGTCAAAAATTCTAATACCGTGTGCTGCTTCTTAGTGTAACATGAAATTATATATATATAAGAGTTTGTAGGAGATACGCTTATTTGTAAATGCAACTTACAGTTTGCTTTTTTGCATGATAAACACAAGATGCAGTTTGAGTCATTTATTGCCTATGCATGTCGCAATATTGGCATCTTCTGTAGTGGATTTTCATAGTGCAATTCATTCTATCTACAATTTTTCAGGGGAAAACTTTATGGATAATGAAATTTTACAGGAAGCTCAGAATTCATCAGTAGCATTATACACCTAATTGTAGATGAAAGAAATTATGTACTTCGTAACCTTGTCAGTGCTGGTGTCATGCAAAAAGCAGTGGTGTAGTTCCTGGTGTTGCGAGATCCTGTCAAACTGACCAACCCATACAATCTTGGAAAACAGACATTAAATGATGATGAGATAAAGGTAATATATATATATATGTATGTATGTATGTATGTATATATATATAGTCTTGAATGGTACAACAATACACTATAATACAAACAATGGGCTATATACCTGTTGTAATTTAGTCACCCATTGCCAGTACTAGCATATAGGATATCCATTTAGTGGTCATCCCTTCTTATACACATGTAATACATTTTTTTCTGAATTTTCAGATTTTTTATATGCTAGGCCAGTCAGGTGGTACTAAATGTATGTATGTATGTATATATTTGTACATGTCAGTAAATTTACTTTTCTCTTCTAATAACAACAGTTATTAGTAGATTATGAATGACAGATTCATTGTCTGTAGCTGATGAAGTATAATAACACAGAAACATGTATCCTGTTGTTGGATAAAAACATTCACAACCTAGCTCAGTGTGTTTTCACACAATGTCTAAAAGAACTTCTCTTCTAACTCAATTACTGCAGCAAATGTCTTTCCACATTTGACTGCATATGACTGTATTAAATATAAATGTACACAGCTTTGTTATAATCAACACTGCTTTGTGTGCCTCTAATTGACTATGTCATAGAAATACATAACTATGTCACATAACTATATAACTATGTTGTATAAATATATACTAATGTTCTAACAGGATATAACTATGTCATATAAGTTCTTGACAATACTTTCAAATACTGAACTATTTTCTTTAGCACACTGTAGAATATACAAAGTTATTTTATCTTAAGAATGTTACATACATTCCAGCAAGTATACAATGACAAATTTGTTATTAATGGAGCTACTATAGCTATAACAATGTGAAGAGGAGACTACTACCTCCTCTATGCAATGACAGGTTAGAGGGTTGTGTGAAAAGGGGACAATTACTTAAAGCAATTACATAACAATAGTTGTGAAGAATTGATGAAAGCATCTCAGAAGGAATGATTCACAACTCCTACTTGATCATTTTAAGCCAAATGCTCAAATTCCCGGCATGTGATATGCTACTGTTTGAATAGCTGTCAGATATTGAACATAGAAGTTCTGGGGAAGTTACTCAAAGTTGCTCTCAAAAGATTGGTAGCATTGCTATAGATTGGTATTCATTTCTATTATAATTCAGTGGAGTCTACTTACTGTTATAGTCAGTGGAGTTAAGTAGCAGCTCTATGGACCAATGGTCCTATAAAATTTACAATTTGTAAATAAAGACAAGTTAGTACATTCATGGTTGCTGGAATCAGAGGTAAGGTAACATCAAAAATTTGAGATCCCTGGCAGGCAAGATCATAATGGTAGATTACACAATGAATGATAGGGAGTTGATTAATTAAGAGAAGCGAGAGAGAATACTGAGACTAATACCACAATAGTAAACGATTGTTGTCTATGGGGCAGATATACAATGGTAAATATAAGATTGTTCTACTTACTTTGCCATGATTTTCTCCAAGATCTTTGGAATTTTTCCTTGGGGTATTTTGAGCAGGAAACTTTCTCCGATCAAGTGAAGAAAATTTATTAACAGAAGCAGGATCAGGTGGGATTAATCTTTTATTAGAGCTTAGAGTTTGCAGTTGACTATCTGATGATTTGCGAGATTCAGTTGATGCTTTGGGGGAATTTGGCGTCGATGAGCTTTCAAAAGGGTTAAGAGAATCATTCTGACCATGTAGTGTTTTAGGAGAATTTGGTGTAGAAATTGTTATTTGGGTTGGTGGTGTGACTAAGGCTAAAGTACTATGAGAGAGGGCTTTGTTTAAATTTGAAGGTGGTGTGGATTCTGGAGGTTTCGGTGCAGGTTTTTTATTCCGAGCAGCAACTAAAGTGAAGCCTCCAGTCAAAACAGTTTTACCACCGAATGAAGTCTCAATGACAACATCACCTTGGCCAGTAGGACCTGGCAATGTCTCACAGTATATCTGACCTGAAGATTCATATTCTAATGTAGAAAGAATATCAACATCGCAAATACGTAAGGTAACAATATCAGATTTCTTTAAACCAAGGTTTTCACCTACAATAGTAATACGTGTGCCACCAGCAGCTGAACCAGTATTTGGAGTTATGTAGGATATTTCTGGTTCAACCCCAGCACAACTCAAATTAAAAGTACTTCGGGTTTTTAATTTTGATGGTGCACCCTCTGATTCTTCATCATCTGAGTTGTCAGCCTTCGATAAACTAAAAATATCATGAAAAGATCGAGAGATTCTTTTATTCAGATTTGAAAGGTGACTAGTTGACTTTTGTTCTTTCTTAAAGAAATTACCAGAGAAACCAGGTGATCGTTTAAAAGTCAAAAAGGGATTAGTTGTAAGCCAACTATTTCTTCTTGGCTTAGATTTCTCATCAACTTCTCCATCTCGATATTTAGAAACATAACACTGGTATATTAAACTTCCTTTTGGTTTGGAATTCTTCTTGTGAGGCTGCAAGGCTGTACAAATAACTCTTCCCTTGGCCCCACGAAGAGAGCCTGTAGGAACCAATATTTGACCCAAAATATCATCTTTTTCTGTGACATTGAAGAATAAAGCATCCGAGGAATTATTGATGGAACTGAAAGAGAAATTTGGAAATTGAGTTAAGCAGTTACAATGCCTCAACCAACCAACCACATCAATCCAACCAGTCAATCAATCAAATCAGTCCAACTAATCACATGAGTTCAACCAATCAACCAATCACATCAGTTAGTCACTTATGTAGAGAACTTGTTTCAGTGTCCTCTTTGTGCTTAAAAAAATATAGCAATGTTGAAGTTTAACTCTAAAAATATGCGGTTACATATGACCTAAGATGCCATTATTTTGTTTGGGTTTTATAGAGTACTAGCAGTATAACCCGACGTTGTCCGGGTGTGACTTATTACGCCATCTACAATAAGTCTTGCTAGGTGAAAATCAATTAAAAAAGAAAGCCTTACAATGAAAAAACCCTTATGATGTAAATATGTTCATAATTCAAAAGATGAAATTAATAGGGGAAGTCTGAAGGCTGTTTTGTATAACATTATTAAGTGTACGTAAATTTCATCCGTCTAATTGGCTATACAAATGCTTGTGCAAAACAACTTTTTGCGCTGCCTTGATTACACATAGCAGGGTAATTCCTTTTCGCAGGAGGTAGGACGGCAATTTCTGATGAAGCAATTGCTGGCGATTTGTTGCTACACAGTTCTGACAGAATTCTATCAGATTGGGCAGTAGATGATGATGCACCGTTTTGCATTATGTTCAAAGTAACTTCTGGAATGTGGTGAATTGCTGCAGTCTGTTGCTGTCTTTTTAAACCGGTTGCTTTCTTTCCCCAGCAAGCTCTCTTGTTTGGAGGCATAATCTATGTACATATTACACAGAACAACAAAATTATAACAGATGGGAGGGTCGGTAGTTTTCACATTTCGGTGATTTTTCAGATTAACACCCGCACGATTACGTAACCCTAACCCTAAAACCGTAACCTAACCCTCATCGTAACCCTGACCCAAAAACCGTAACCCTAACACCCTAGTGAAAATCGTGCGGGTGTTAATCTGAATAATAATAATAATGACCTCTGCAGATCAAACTCCCAACCCACAATTAAGTCTTAAGTGCATATATATATGGGCAGCACACACACACATACACACTAAATAACAAAATGTTAGTAAGTACAGAACTTCAGCATTATATATTAAGATGGGCAACACACACACACTAAAAAAGAAAAATGACAGGTATTTTTAGACCCTTTCGGGGTCTAAAAAATAAGTACCAGTTGAACACAGGGGTCAATATAATCGACTATTCTCCACCTGCCCGAAGCCGCCGTTGTGGGAAAATTTTTAAATAATAATAATAATAAATAAATAATAATAATAATGACCTCTGCCGATCAAACTCCCAACCCACAACTAAGTCTTAAGTGTATATATATATATGGGCAACACACACACTAAATAAAAAAGATGTTAGTAAGTAAAAGTGTTTTAAAAAAGATTGTTAAATCTTCAGATTAACACCCGTATGATTTTCACTACAGTGTTAGGGTTAGGGTTTGTTAGGGTTAGGTAGGTAATGATGCGGGTGTTAATCTCAAGATTTACGAAAAGATTTTCAAAAAAAAACTCAGTTTGTAGGGAATAAATGTTTGTTGATCGTATTTGAGAAAGATGTCTCGCTGGTAAATGACGGTGTTAGAAATGGAAAGTAAACTTATAATTCCCGCCAATTAGAATGAGGTCATTGGTAACCATAGGTACATATATATGTGTGTATTTACGTATGATTGGCAGTGTGTCTGTTTATTTGACTCTCACTCTCCTTCATTTCTTTGTCTTTTTTCTTGGATCATTCGTAAACGTTCATAAGAGAAAGTAGCAATTGAAACGATGTGTAAGAGGAATAGAAATAGTTAATTTTAGAGGGGCAAAGTAATTTTGTATGTACTTTTAGTATCTGTCATTACAATATTGAAATGTGATTTGATACTGAAATAGCTTTCTTTTTCTCCTTCCTTTATTTTTGTATTTGTTGTTGGATTTTCCTTAAAGGCTCATAAGAGAAAGTAGGAGTTGAAAGGATTTGTATTAGAAAGAGGAAATTAGATTTTATTAGGGAGAAAATGTTTACTTGTGTAGTTTTAAGGATTTTATTCGCTATTAGGAATTTTTTGGAGTGAAAAAATGACGCAGTGACCTAACTTATTGTATTTAGAATATTAATTGCGATTGTTTAATCGAAGAAATTTGGAATTGTGTAAATGTATGAATTTTAAACATATACACACACAGAGAAAATCTGCCTTTTATAGTATAGATAGTCTTGCTTATGTAATATGTTGAGTTGAAACACTTTGATGAGCTGAAATTATCCAAGCAATTGGTAGACAGAATTTCCTTCTATAGGCATTAATCCTTTCATTTCTATATTCCTAAGCAAAATACACCCCTTAATGTGTTTCAATTAAATTTTAAAATAATTATGAATTTACACTGGTTTCAAGACACAACCCTTTTACTTATCAACACAATAATGTGACTTAGGAACACAATTTAACAAAAGGTTCATAACCAAATCTGCTTCATAATTTTTATCTCAAAGCAAATCTAATTACAGATAAATTCAACAAAATATAAAATTTTTAAAATTTTATTTAAACATCAGTGTAGACAGTGAATTATTAGCTAATATTCATTGAGTATACAACAAAATTTTAATAGAAAAGAATTGTGCAAATTACTGGATTATCTATCAGCTGAATTTAATGCACTTAGATAGGTGTACCATAAAGGTAAAACATGAACAAAATACTGGAATTTGCTTTTGAAGTAAATCAGGAAATGAAATACATGCCATCAACTAAATTAAATAAACTTAAATGTACATAAATACACAGAAACACATATATTAATGATTCACAATCCAAATTAATCAAACTTTGTCCTGCATCTTACAGGTAAACTAAAATTGCAGTTAAATAAAAACAAGGTAAATTTTTTTTTAATGTTTAGAAGTAAAATTTATACAAACACACACACACACAATATTCCTGAAAACCTTCTTCCATGTGGGAAACCCCGGTTTACATTCTGTATAATGACTTATTTCCACAATAATCACTTCAAAGGAAAAAGTAAAAAAAAAAAAAATAATCTAATGGCTTTGTTTCCTTAGAAAGACTGCAGCTAGGTCTACTATCTTCCTAAAAATAGCTAAGAATAATAGTTTTTAAATTCTTGCTATATTCAAGTGCAAATTCATTTCTTCATCACTATTAGAACTGTTGTCAGAATCATTTCACATTCAGAAAAAGAAATATCCAATTCATAAAAACACACTGGTTTTTATGTTTGCCATATTTTTTCCTAGATTTTTCTGTCTCCATTTGAAAATACCTTAAATTCAAACTCACTGCTTGACAACATGAAACTGGTATCCATTTTCCATCTGGAGCGAAACAATTCAGAAATTCGAAATGGCAAAAAAAATGGTAAAAAATGTATCCAAAGTTTCACAGCACTCGATATCATATACAATAATGTCTGACAGTGTAACTCAGATGTTTTGTATAGTGAAATTATGTGTTTTCACAAATGTACTAACAAAGTATACATTGAAATTCTCATTAAAATAGGAATAGGTAATTTCAGGCAGTTAAGGACAGTTTTGTAACAAAAGGATTAATATCTAAAACCAGATTTATCTATGATGCATTCAAAACATATTCAGACCTCTCTTTCACCATTCTTAAGATATTCTTGTCAGAATATGCGTCAATTCTCCTAAAAACCAAAGAGAGGAATTGTCAAGCTAGACTGTACAACTTACAGAACTGATTCTTCATTCCAAACAGGATTACCCCTAGGATCTTTCACAACTGATGTCCGATATTTCTTGTTTCCAAATCCAAATATCACTGAAAATTTATGGCGTCCTTCAAAGAAAATAATGTTTTTAAAATTATATTTTAGATATTACTTCATTGAGCAGTTGTAATTTATATATATATATATATGTACAGAAGATGATATAAGAATGCTGTACTGAAGTGGGGCTGCCCAACCAATACAGGCATGAAAATAAGACAAAGTTGATGACAACAATGACGATAATAACAATAGATATACAAATAAAAGGAAAAGGGACTCAACACACGTTGTACAGCATCAATAACAAACATTTTAAGGACATTCATTTGTCCAAGCATAAATTAGCCAAGCAGTTGCAGGGATTTGGGAAACAGTGCCAGTTTTCTTTATTTCACCCATTTCTTTACATCCCCAGCACACTAACTCCTTGCCCTTATTTCTTCCTAAACCATCTTACGGATAAAAATATTTCTGATAACATCTTTTACCTTTTATCTTTTACTTGTTTCAGTCATTGATGATTCAGTTCATAATTTCATCTTACACATGTGACATTCCCATAGCTTACATATAGGACATTACCATATCATACATTTGTGAATATGTGATATTACTACATCTTACGTGTTATTATCACACTTTATACATGTGATATAATCACATCACGCATAGTCTCATAAAATTGGATGTTTTGAGAAACAAAACTCATTACAATAACAAAATGCTAAAATATATTTAACTGGTGGTTCCTAGCCCAACATTTGATTAAAATATGGATCAAAGACTTTTCATTTATGAATAGAAGCTCCTTTAACCATTTCACCATTTCTCAATAAATTTTAACACAAAAAGACAGAACAGAAACATTAAAATAAAAGTAGCTTGGATCAATCATACCTGGTTTCTTCCCTTGTAATCCTTTTGCATTGTGAACTGGAAAAACAGGTCGAGAATAAATTATGTCATATTATTGCATTTTACAGACACACACACACGTATAAAGATACACACAAACACACACATCATTTCATTATGTGATACAGGAATATCTTTGGTTTTGGCTTGACATCCATTTATCAATGTCAGCATGGATGAGATGGTTTATTTGTTACAAGTGTCTTTACAGTTGGATGTTGTCCCTTCCTAATGTGAACTGTAAACTACTAGTCAACTGTGAAATAGAAGAGAAACCTGATTCTTGCTCATTTACAGAAATACTATCAGCAGAATCAAGTGCTTTGTTCAAAGAAACAACACTATAAGAGTCATAGTAATCTCTTAACTAATGACTATCATAGCACCACAGTAATCTCTCAACTAATGACTGTCATAGCATCATAGTACTATCTCAAATAATGACTGTAAGAGCATTATAGCAATACCTCAAATTACGGCTGCTATAATATCATAGTAAGATCTCAACTGATGACTATCAAAATGCTAAAGTAAGGTCTGAAGTAATGACTTTCATTGTGATGTAATAATAAATGAACTAATGGCTGCTGTAGTAATGCAGTAAGGACGTAACTAATGACTATTCAAATGTAACATTAGAGCCAAAAGTAATGACTCACACAGTTATCATATCTGTTACCATTATTAATTAATTTGTTGGTATCAGACAGCATGAAGAGTGGAACAAGGGACTAAGTGCATTGTAGTATTTAGTTGTGATACATTGCATCATCAGTTCAAATCTTGACATGGTTCAAAATCATCCAGCATTGATAAGATATATACCAGACAAATACTGGTGGTTGATTAAATCCAGTATACCCTCCCTCAATCTGCGTCCTTCCTACCATGGTCCTTCATGCACCACTGACCCTTGGAATTTTCTGACATTTCACACTCCATGACCCTTTACATTCCAAGGTCCTTCACACTATAACCTTTAGGGTACCACTGGTCCAAGAAACCTGTCTGGCTCTTTGCATACTATGGCACTTCAAGTAAAACTGTCTTTTGGAAGCCTATAGGCCCTTCAAAAATTATAGCCTACAGGCCCTTCAAACATTATAGCCTACTGATCCTTAGGACCCTCTGGTCCTTCATACTCACACATACTGTGGCCCTTAGAGCTTAATAGGGAAATTTTGATGATTTCATGACATATTACATAGGAATTATGTTTGTATGATGAATAACAACCATTTACTTGGGTGTTGTTGTTTGGCCCCAGATCAATTCTGATCCCACTGACCTGTGATCAAAAACACTCTAACTATCCCAACTCATTTTCTAACAATGTACCAAGACCTATTTTACCCAATATGTAATTTTTATCATTAAGATGGCATAGGTTTGAGTGTAATTTAATAGTTATTTCTAGGTATAAAGAAACCACAATGTGGCAGAGTGCTCAATGACTTGTCCCTTTTCTTGTCAATGACTTGTCCCTCAACAGAAGGGAGATCAAGCATTCAGTGTGTATAGTTAGTGACCAAATGCCAAGGAGATGGTCACTGTATTTTAAGAAAGAATTCATGCCAAGTTAGTCTATTCCAGGTAACATTTCTTGGTGACCTCTGACCTATTTCTGACCAATGACAATACAGAATAGACTGTTCTGCTTGGATAGTGATGTGATCTCATGTACTATGACCAAGTAATCCATTTCCTTATTCATTAAACAATTGTGACTTTACACTAAAATATTTCACTAATTTTAAAATTCACTTGAAATACTTCAGCTTCAAATAAAATTTTATATTTTGAACCACAAATTTATAATCTTTATTTAATTTCCTCAGAAGTAGGAAAGGAAAAGGAAGCAGCACACAATTTGGAATTGACTTTTCAAGTGAATACCATATGATAAGGAACTCTAGAAAAATGCTGACCTTGAAGCAATGTTGGAATGTATTAATTACAAAATTGCAAACCTTTCAGATTATATCAGAGAAACTCAGCTGATAGGAATTAAGTCTAAAGACAAAATGTTCAAAGAATGGTAACAGAATTAGGCAATATCTTCTCAATATCATCATTTTAAGATTGCTATATTTAAAAAACAAAAATTCTGAAATGTTTAATTTGGTAATAGAACAGGGCCTTATTTGAAGCCTAAAATCCAAAAACAAGAATATAATTAGTAAAAAACGAATATGTAAGTTGGTGAACTTTTTTAAGATTTTAAAATAAAACCAAAAGCAAGAAAGATTACACTAGTGGCATGAAAGATGAAAAGCTTTGAGTAATCAAATCATTATAATTAAGAAAAAAGAAGAGTTAACAAGGATACAGACATTAATGAGAGATTACAAAATAAATAACTAGTAATATAAAACCAGTTACCAGAGCTGTGCTGTCTCTGACAAAGTTTTTAATAACTCGAAATCTGTTGCAGCAGATTTAGTTGACCATGAGGGTAGTGGGGTGTAAAGAAGCAAGAATAATGTCTTTATTCAATAAATTCCCTAAGAGAAGTTACAGCAGTCTCCTTCTCCAAGAAGTTGGATATCAACATCATCTAAAGTTTGAACTAAAACACACACTAACTGAGAGTGGTGGTCATGAAAATGTCCAACAAAAGTTTATAGTTGCTTCACTGCATGTGTGTGTGTGTATGTGTGTCTATATATATATATATATATATATATATATGTATATATATATGTTTGTCCGCCCACCATCGCTTGACAACTGATGTTGGTGTGTTTATGTCCCTGTAACTTAGTGGTTTAGCACAAGAGACCGAAAGAATAAGTACTAGGCTTACAAAGAATAAGTCCTGGGTTCGATTTGTTTGACTAAAGGCGGTGCTCTAGCATGGCCACAGTCAAATGACTGAAGCAAATGAAAGAATATATACATGTACAAATGTACATTTGTATGTATGTACATGTGAAATATGTAGGAGATATGGTTGTGATGATAAAGACATGTGATGTAACAGTACGTGAGAGGTTTAAGGGTATTGTGAAAGGCCTGGTTGGAGGACCAACCTTCCAAGTTCTTTTACAGATAAGGCAACAGAAGATAAATGCATGTGATGATTTCATAAAGTGCAGCAGACCAATCCAACCCATACCTAAAGAGAAAGTAAGCATAAAAACACTGATATTGTTGATAAAGCAGAAAATATATTTTTTTCTGCTATATAAAATTAAAAGATTCATCAACTCTAGAACTTTTTTCTAGATTTTCTCACCATCTGAACAAACATTGCATACATATGTACATCCATGTGTGCGCATGCACGCCTGTGTGCATGCATTTATGCATATATATGAATGTGTATGTGTGTATGTACACACACACACACACAGATAAGCATACCCCAAAACAGACCAAATGATATAAATGAGAAATATTAGATATATCAAAGTACAGAAATCTAGTTAATACATACCTATAACAGTCACTTGGTCAGGAATCGGCTGCTCACTCTCATCCATTAGTAGATTTGTTAAAACTAGTACATCTACGGCAATTAGTATAACTAATACTGTTGATAAGTTCAATGCTGTTTCTATGTCTACCACAGTTGGTACAATTGCTAAGTTGATTTGATGCAGCTCCAATATACCCTACGACATTCTTCATTTTCATCTTGGCATCTTTCTGAAAACAAAAAAGAAAGAAAAACAAAGCAAGTTTTTTAAAGAATAGTGTTTCTTGAATATTCTAAGATGCCAGACAAAACAGGAGTGGAAAATAAACTCACTGAAAGTTATTGCAATATTTTTGTGGAGGTAAATTCAGAAAGAACAGGTTCAATTCCATGGAATATATGTTTCACAGATGTAAGAAGACAAGAGAAATACACATTTTTGCAATGACATAGTCAATCTGCAAAGCCAAGAAAGAGTAATAATAATAATAATAATAATAATGATAATCCTTTCTACTAAAGGCACAAGGTTTGAAATTTTGGGGGAGGGGACTAGTAAAATTACATTGACCCCCCAGTCTTTCACTGGTACTTAATTTATTAAGGACGAAAGGTAAAGTCAAACTTGGTAGAATTCTCAGAACATAACGCAGGACAAAATGCTGCTAAACATTTTGCCTGGTGTGCAAATGATTCTGCCAGCTTGCTGCCCTAATAATAATAATGATAATAATAAGTTATGATGGTATTAAGTGTGATAATTAGCTAGGCCAAGCAAGAGCTTCCTTTTATTTCTAATAACAATTAAAATGGTCAATGTGCCATAAATTACTAACACCAATGCATTGTTGTCAATGAAACTACTTGTTAGTATGTGAATGCTATATAATTTCCCAACCTCGGACAAATAACAGTAAAGGTGACCCTAGTTGCAATTTCAACAAGGATAAAAGAATTGCACAGTGGAGAATCTCAGGTGAGTTGGTCTCATGGAACCAGGGGTGGTGATCTGAAGGAGGTCAGTATCAAAGAACCAGTGTTGGTTGTTACAATGGCAATGACCTCAGGTGAGTTTGTATCCCAGAACTGGGGTGTGGTGATCTTAGGTAGGTTGGTCTTACAGAAGTAAGGGTTGTGATCTCAAGTAGTTTGGCATCACAGAACAGGAATGGTGATCCCAGATGGATTGGAATCACAGAACCAGTTGTGGTGATCCCAGGTACATTGGTATCACTGAACTGGGGAGGTGATTTAAGGTGAGTTGGTATCACAGAACTAGGGGTGGTGATTTTGAAAAGGTTGCATCTAGGTCCCAAATGGAAAAACAAAATCTTAGTTTAGCATAACATAAATTGCACCAAATAATGGTAAAATCCATCCTAATCAAGAGGTCTGTCTGTTGGGGAAGACATGGTCTGACATAGAATGAAAAAAGAATTTAAATAAAGGCAATTCTATTGTGAAAATTGCCCAGCAACAACGGGCTGCTCAGCAAGTATATATACATATATATATATATATATATGTGTACATATATGTATTTATATACACATGCACACATAACAACTATATCAACAATATACTACTGCAAAGAGTTTCAAGCAGAACTGAACCAATTCTTCTCAACATCAACTTATGTCCTTTTAAAAGAAGTATATAAACTGCAAAGAAATATACAAATCTGTAGACACACACGTGTGTATGCATGTGTGTGTGTGTGTATGTATATATATATATATATATATATATATAACACAACTAATTGATACAAAGACTTCAATTTAATTAAGAAAGAATGGAGAAAGACGAGAAAGAAATGTAGATTATTTCAAGATGGCATTATTTCATCATCAAGTTGAATATTTCAAGAATCTTTGACATAATGAGGAAATCTGAACAAGCATGAAAATCTCAAAATGTTTATCTTCGTCATTATTGTTGTTAATGTTGTTATTATTATCATTATAATTACTATCAGTAGTAGTAGTAGTAGTAGTAATAGTAGTAAGTTGTGAAGAATCAAAACAAAAGCTAAGTACTTGGAAGTTGACATAGGTTGTTATTGATTTTGTGTGTGAGTTTGAATGAATGCTTGTGTGTGTGAGTGTGTGTGTATAAATGTCTGTATGTATGTATGTGTATGCATACATACATGTGCATGTATATATAGATACCCATACAAATACACCCATACCCACAAATATATATTATATAAAGATATGCACATGTACGTATATATATATATATATATATATATATAAAAACAAATAATAAATGAGTATATGCATATATACGTACAGGTATGTGCATACCTACGTCTACATGTATATATAGGTGCATATCTGGGTACAGGACATTGCAAACAAAACGTAGACAAGAAAATAATAATAACCAGAGTACAGAAAACACACAAGCCACATAGAGAACATTTTCCTTCGTCAGCTACCCCCGTTTTAACACCGGCGTTTCGAAGAGTTGGGCAGGACACATCGTTAAAACGGCTCTTCCCACGGACCGCAAATTAAATTTGTATACACAAATTAAACCTGTGCCATGGAGGAATGTAGTGGCAGACAAAAAACAAGACAGGAAAACAAACGGAAAAGGCTTTGTGGCCAGACGTGGAAAATTATGTGTATATGAACGCTGTGAGGCACGAACTTGAAAGTGGGGACGAAGCAAGTTCGCGTGTTTGCTCGGCGATAGCCAAGGAAGAAAAGGATTAGTGACCGGAAGCATGTGACCATGCAGGGTTAAGGGAGAGAGAGAGAGAGAGAGTGGTAGAGGGAGAAACACAGGGAGTAAGTAGAAGGATGGGTGAGCAACGAGAGAAAGAGAGGAATATAGTAGTAACAGAAGGAAGTACAAGGGGGGAAAGAGAGAGATATAGTAGTAACAGAAGGAAGAACGAGAGGGGTAAAGAGAGATACGTAGTAGTAACAGAGGAAGAATGAGAGGAGGAAAAGTGATCGAGAAAGAGATAGAGCCGCGTCAGAAAATATAAAGTTGAAATAACTACTTACAACAGTGATGACGCTGGCGTTCGGTCATGTAAAAATACTTACATACATACACATATGCACGTGCATGTACATAATTTTCCACGTCTGGCCACAAAGCCTTTTCCGTTTGTTTTCCTGTCTTGTTTTTTGTCTGCCACTACATTCCTCCATGGCACAGGTTTAATTTGTGTATACAAATTTAATTTGCGGTCCGTGGGAAGAGCCGTTTTAACGATGTGTCCTGCCCAACTCTTCGAAACGCCGGTGTTAAAACGGGGGTAGCTGACGAAGGAAAATGTTCTCTATGTGGCTTGTGTGTTTTCTGTACTCTGGTTATTATTATTTTCTTGTCTACGTTTTGTTTGCAATGTCCTGTACCCAGATATATGTATGCGTGTATAAAGATATATTTGCATATGTGTGTGTATGAGTGCATATACACACATACATAAATAAATTTTTCTTTCCTTCTCTTCTCTCTCACTGCTACAAGTTGATACATGCTCTCTCTCTCTCATTTTGTTCTTTTTCTTATCAGCTGCTGCCAGTCAGTCAAATAAAAAGAAATGTACTGATTTTCTCTCTTTTTTCTTTTCTTTTCTTTCCTGTCATCTCAACCCTGAAGAAGGACTTTGTCCAAAATGTGTGAAACTACACTCCCAACAGCAATATTCCTTTATTCCTTCTTTTATTCTTACACACACACACACTCAAGCACATCTATGGGCTAATTCTGCATTCAGTGTAGCATTTACTGACACTTTTTCTCAATGAAACTTATCTGTGTGTTGTACCATGTGTTTATCCTGACTGTTTTCTTAAAAAATCTCTGTAGCTAATTCTATAGCTTATATAGGATGAGTCTCATTAGGGCAACAGAATTAAAAGACTTTAGGGTGAGTCACATTAGTATCCTTAATTTTTTTCATTTTTCCTCTTATACAAGAAGTAAAAAGTCTGGTCAGGATACACAAGAATAAAACTACTAAGCTAGCCATTTCTAGGAAGTGAAAGCCAACAACACCCTGCACACCATCAAGAAGAGCATCGTAAAAAAATCTACACCAAACATTAACTCACTGGATACCAACCCACCTGAGACCACCCTTGGTTCTATGATACAAACTTTCTTAATGACTCATAGGTACACATTATTTTATTATACTAATACAATATGCTGCAAAATATATTAAATGCTTTTAAAAGTCAATATTGTGTCCTACTGTGTTAGCAGTGCTCTTAAATCACGTGTTAAGGTCATCTCTACAGATTTTCTATAGAAATAGCCAGCACTGATTTTATTACATTTCATATCTGAGACAACAGATGTAAACAATGAGATCAAAGATGAAAATAATGGGTAATGGGTACATATGCCAGAGTTCAGGAGTTTTTGCTTCTTCATCAGAACCCATCCATCCCATTAATCATCCACAAATTCTGCATACCCATGCTCAAATAGATTGTCACCACACATGCTAGTTAACCTGAAGCTGGGACCCTGACAGGTGCTACTAATCTGGGTCAGAAAAGACCTGTAAATGATATTGGCTAAGAGGTGATTCCACAGCCCTCAAACCCTGAGGTTCCTGAACCAGTACCCCATTACTGGATGCACTTTAAAATCATACCCAGGACATACATGCATACACTCATACTGACATCTAGTCATATTGGTATATTTAGAGTTGCATATGTGTACAATTAGGTGGAAAATCCCAAACAATATATGAACCTTGGCTGACAAACACTTCAACATACATTTGGACATATGTACACACATACATACTCTCATATATAATACATATAGATGGACATACAGATAGACAGGCATTTATACACACGCACACACACATATATATATATACATATAAATCCAGACATAGACAAACAGCAGAAAGCAGGACTATGTTGTAAGGAAGAAGACATATTTCCTTACAATAGACAAGATATGATGGTAACAATATATGTGTTATGTGTGTGTGTAAGTATGTATGTATGTGTATATTGTGTGTTGGTTGAGTAGAATAAAGCAACCACATGTAATACAGGAAAGAACGTGATAATATATATACACAGACACATCTCAGGTAATTGTATTGAATAAAGTGAGAACTGACAGTGACATAGAATTTACGCATTCCATTTATAATGTCAACAATAACCTTAACCTACACCACCACCAAACCCTCACTAAAACCTGTATCCACATCGCCAACACCAGCACTACTGCTGCCACAGAGAATATAATTAGCACAGTTAATTAAGACTTACTCAAGTGTTACAAATGATTCATCATATATCACAAACACCTTTTAAGATCTATTTCTCCCAGCTTAATACTTACAAAGTATTTCAAATATCTGACTAACAGCCAACAACAATTATAACAGTTACAACAGGAACAACAATAACAGTTATATGAATCACTATTCAAATAGTAACAACAACAACAACATACTCTCCACAACACACACATAACAGGGAATCTCTATGTTGTTGCTTGACCTGCTAGAAATAGCGGCTAAAGCACACTCAAATTACAATATACTTTTATCTTTGATTTTTTTTTTATCTCTGTTTTGTTTCAGTCATTAGACTCAGGCCATGCTGGGACACCACCTTGAAGAATTTTTAGTCAAATGAATCAACCTCAATACTTATCATTTTGTTTTCTTTTTTTAAGTCTGGTACTTATTCTATTATTTTGCCGAACTGCTAAATTATGGGGACATAAACACACCAACACCAGTTGTCAACTGGTACCGGGGGACAAACTCAAGCACAAAGTCACACACACATGTATATGTATACGATAAGTTTCTTTTAGTTTTTGTCAACCAAATCCACTCACAAGGCTTTGGTCAGCCTGAGGCTAGAGTAGAATGGGAAAGAAAAAGACAATGAATAGATGGGATGGTCAAAGATGGAATATCTTGAATCATAGGGTCTGTTAGATCAAAGCTGGCAAAAACAATACACACACAGAATACAGCATACACAACACAATACCATAGACACACATTACACACACACACACATGCAACACAACATGCGCACACTACACAATAAACACACACAACAGAAGATAACAGCACAATGGTCCCAAATAGTCAACACAACACAACATGCAAATACAAACAACATTTCCCCCACAATTCTCACACAAAACAAAGGCAATGATTTTTTAAAATAATAGTAAATAAATTTTCAAATCTAGATTTTTTATAACATTTCACTTTAATCTTTCAGCATTTAAACCGATCATATCTGGCTAAAATATTCTATTTGTTTTATGTTTAAACTGGACAGATCTGGCATGTCACACCTACCTGAAAATGTCATTCTAATAATAAGCAATTACATCAAAATGTCAAAGCTACAAGATAATGCATTATTTATTCGAAATAACGAGAATAAATAAGCACATTTGATAAAATAACATTCACACTGAAGGATTAGTATACACCAATTAAGGCAGTGATGGTGACAGAGAACTTCAAATAGTAAGGGTAGAGCCCCTTCCCACAGAGTACAAGAACATCACAAATGGTATTGAATGGCCTGAAAATTTCAAGTAAAGAATTTTGTGGGCAAGAAGCAAGAAAAACATGATAACAAAGGTGTGAAAGGAACAATGGAAATTGGAGAAAAACACTGTAATAAATTAAACTGGAGTAAGTCTGTGCTGATGGGAAAACATGGGAAAATGACAAAAGACAAAATACAAAACAGCAGCAATTCACAAATGTGTGAAAATGTAAGAAACTAAAGTGAGGTGATGTAGCTAACTATACTGAATTACTAAAATGTGAATTGATATATGAAATAATTACATTTAATGACTGACATGTTAATAGATATATGAAAATAATAATTATATTTATTAAGTAAAATGTTAATTGATATATAATTATATTTAATGACTAAAATGAATTTTAAATAGTTTTAAAATGTTATAGTTTTAGTTCATACAATTAGAAGCAAACCTGTAACACATTTAAAGTTACAACTAAGAAATCTTTAATTAACCCAGACATCAAATTTAATTACTAATTACTATTATTATTATAACAGGAATTATTATTTAATCAAAACATATACTGAATTATTAAAACATCCAGACATCAATCTAAATTACTAATCAATCCAAAGATCTACCTGAATTCTGATGAGATGTTTAAATCTCTTCAAGATAGGCAGGAGAGACAATTCCAGATCTTAAGTAATCAAAATAATTAGAATGTTGATTAATCAAGACAGGGAAATATATTTTAAATCAGGAAGATATATTTAATTTTTAGCAGAAAAGGGACAACTCACAGCATACTTTGATATTATTAGATATGATTGCAAAACCCATTATAGTATACATTAATATTTACATGGAATTTCATGTGGCAAAATATAGAAGCAATATTGGCTAATGTATTTTGCTGCAACAAAATGGGAAATGAATCTGGGCATGTGTTCTTCATATTGGAACCCTTCAATAGACTCACTGGAAACTTACAGATTTATTGACAAATAATAAAATTGTTAAGTAATCAAAGAGAAAAGTATATTCATTGGGTGGAAAGTAATGGAATTATGAAAGCATTAAACAATTCTGGCACACCATTGAAATAAATAACTACTACATTGTTACATATACAACCACCACCCCATGTGCACACACACACACACACACACACACACACACACACACACACAGGTGTTTAAAGCAATAAAAAGTGAAAGTAAGATTCAACAATAAAAAAAAAATAAAATATTGATCTCTAAAATAGATAGGCTATCACATATTCACATATTTTTCAATGAAAATGTTCTGTATCAACTCCAGTATATTACTGGTAATTTATATTAATGACTCCAGAAAGACAAAACAAAGTGAATTTCTGCAGATTTTAGTGGAATCATATTAAATTCATTTTAACTGATGTTAAGTAGGGTGGTAATATATCTTGCTGCATAAATAAAGTATATAAAACACATACACACACAATTCCTCAGTTTCAAGTCTTGTGTAGATGTGCTTTCCCATGGGAAATGTTTAAGGATTAAGGGATAGAAAAACACAACAGTGGAATATTCTATGATTTCCATCAAGTTACACTTCAAGATTAAACTTTTAGCAATTGTTCAACCAGTAGGCATTGAGGCAGAAGCATGTACTTACTTGTTTACTCTCTCTCTCTCTCTCTCTCTCTCTCTCTCTCTCTCTCTCATACACACACACACACACACACACACACACACACACACACACACACAGAGGAATATACAAATGCACTTTTTTATACAACTTGACATTAAAAATGAATGATCAAAAAAAAAGAGGAAACAAAATATCAGGTAACAGAAGCCAATAATAGTAAGATAATCTGTGTTAAGTGTTGCCATGCCAACAAGAGAAGTCATCTTTGTTACAATAATGAAATCCCCTGTCCACTGGAGGCTGAATGTTTACATTTATAAATCATCATCAACATTATACTACATAAAGTACAACATAGCAGTGTTTTAATTCTCCCAGTCCTTCAATTATTTTAAATCAAATAGGTTTAGCCCAAGCTAGAGCACTGACTATGTATTTGAATCATTCCATTGTAGGTTGATCTTTCTAAATACTGGGCAAACACGAGGAATGTGAGTCTTAGAATGCAACAAAGAATAAATATTGCCAATATTCTTCTTCATTGAATTGTAGATATTGACTTTAGATTGAAAGTAGAAAGTTAAAGTGTCATTTGGGAATTGAAATGGAATCAACTTAACCATTATTTCTAACTTGATTTTCCAATTTTTTTTTCATTCTCTACAGAGCCAGGAATAATAAAAGACAAATAATTAAAAGAGAAGTTGTGAAACTAAATAAAACAGAAATAAAATCTAACACCCACAGACAGTGATGAATTTTAAACTTCCAATATATGGCAGACACTATTTAGTATAGACATGTCACATGAAGATATGGTAATTTCAGTTGAAGAGTATAAATTAATGAAGAGGTTATCAAAAGTAAGAAGTAGGGAAAGTAAATGTTTTATATGAGATAATCAGTTCACACTTTATAAGTTTAAGAGCAAATGAAAAAAGTCTAGAATCAAAGGACACTAGTGATGGTGTGCACTGATAAAAACAGTGGATGAACTTAGGTCAAACTGGGTGAGTCTGGGTGTTGTGAAGGTGAATTATGAGGTGTTGGATATGGTCCTTTATTGAAGAAAAAGGAAATGAGATGGGAGGCTGCAAATGAAGTTGAGGTGGATCAGAATAAAGAAAAGTGGAAAAGAACATTAAAGTAGATGGTGGATTCAATTTTGAAATGACTTAAGGAAAGAAATTAGTCCATTGTTGTTCTGCCAGTGGGAGATGACACTTTTTTTCATCAAACTGATAAAAGAAAAATAACTGTGACGCAAGATGTTGAACTCCAGTTCAAATTGTCATAAGATTAAACTGAGACCAAGATGTTGGATACTGACCAAATGATATTAACATCAAACTGAAACCAAGGGTCACTGACCAACTGATCATAACATCAAGCGAAGATTAAAAACTACTGACTAAATGGCATTAACATCAAAATTTACAGTAAGAACGGCTTCAGAAGCCAAAGAATTTCTCTTGACAAATGGCTATGATGCTCCCCCACTATTTCTGCTCGTAATCGGAGATATACATATCATCAGTCACCAAGGGGCATGCTCAACTGATTATGGTCAAACAAATGACAAACAAATCTGTGATATTGAGCAGAACATTTGTTGTAGCCCATCTTTTATATCATAACAAAAATATGTACATGACAACACTTCCAATCAGTTAAGATCAAAAGCCATGAGAGCCAATGCCTTGAACTGCATCAGAGCACTGTTATCAGTATTTATTATTATTATTATCATCATCATCACCATCATCATTATTATCATTATTATTTCATATAATTGATGGTAGGATTAACAGAATTGGAGAAATTTATTAAAACACAAATTATGTGGGTGTTTGTGCATGTGCATTTGTGTGTGTGTTCACATGTTAGTGTATGTCTGTATGTGTGTGTATTTTTTTTTTATATTATGTGCACCCCCACCATTAATCTATATCCATGTTAATCTGTGAAATTAACCTAATCTCATCCACACTACCATCATCGATTAAACCAGAAATATGAATGAGTAATCTACAGACAAGATTGTTAGGATTCATGTCACTAAGTAAATATGAGAAAAATAACGGCCACATTCAAAATGGTGTATTTTACGTGCCACCTGGACTGGCTCCTGTGCAGGTGGCACGTAAAATACACCATTTTGAGCATGGCCGTTGCTCAAAAGTGTAGGTATGACTGTGTGGTAAGATGCTTGCTTCCCAACCACAAGTTTCTAGGTTCAGTCCCATTGCATGGCACCTTGGGCAAGAGTCTTCTACTATAGCTCAGGCTGACCCAAGCCTTGTGTGTGGACGTGGTAGATGGAAACTTAAAGTATTTGTCTGCACCACCATCACTTGACAACCAATGTTGATGTCTTTACATCCCCATAACTTTGCGATTCAGCAAAAGAGAACAACAGAATAAATACTACAATTACAAAGAATAAGTCATGTGATCGAAGCATTTGACTAAAACCCCTTAAAGTGGTGCTCCAGCATGGCTGCAATCAAATGACTGAAACAACTAAAGGAAAGATTATAACCTATACGGTGGTGCACCAGCATGACTGCAGCCACTTGGCTGAAACACATAAATAAATAAATAAATATATAATATATATACAACATATACAATATATATATATTTAAAGAGAAAGAGAATGAGAGAGAGACTCAGAGACTTTTATGCTTTTGTTTGGATTGTCTCTCTTTCTCAGGTTTACAGGTTTAGCATTGTTATAAGGTTTGGCTGGAAACAATGTTTATTGTGACATTTCTATAACAGACAGAAGAAACCAATGAAGCAAGTATTGTCACCATTTCTGTCTGACATAACTGCAAATCTAATTATCAATCTCCAAAATGGCTCAGTGATTAGCAATACAGAGTACCTCTCCAAAAGTCTCACAACAGAAAATGTTCAAAAATAAGAGAATGTCAAAATCTTGTTTGATAATTTTTTTTCAATACCAAACTTTGCAGAACTATCCAACCCTTACCAGCAGAGTAAAATTGATTACAAGGGAAATGGAAAGTTAAGAAGAAAGAAATACTGAAAGAAAATTTTGATTTATCCATAGAAAATGTTTAAAATCTTTAAAAAATGGTAATATGAAGAGAGGAGAGAAAAAAAATATGTCTAGTAAAAGCGCCATCATTTCTGTGTGTTGTTGCTGGTCTGAGATTTCAAAAAGCAAAACTAAGAGATGCCTATTAAATCATGCTGAGATAACTTATGAGAGAAAATCAACAGGATATTCTATAAATATATACATAACAACAACGAGAAAGCCAACAACACAGTGAGACAATGTCGACAGTTGATATATCGAGAAGTTGGAGCCATAAAACAGATGAATTATGGCAATAAATTCAGGGTTTAATATCTGTTAATGGAACATATAGGTGGATGAGAAAGATCTGTTTGTAGAAATAAAACAATGGAACTAAATGGATGAGGATGGGAAGGAGCAGGAAGAGGAGGCTGTTCAATAAACAGTTAAATATCAGTCCATCATTTTTAATAATCAATATCAATCATTATTCTCCTCCTCATCATTGTCATCATCATAAACATCATCATTATATATTGTCACAAGTAGCACTGATCTCTTCAAAAGTAGCAATCTCATTTTTTAAACATTTTTCACCATCTAAGGTGAGTTATGATGGCTGTAGTCTGAAGTTATCACTAAATAATTACCACTGTTACTAACATAAAGTACCCACCTATAAATATTATGTATCCAGCTATATAAAGTACCCAGATCTATAACAAAATACCAAGCTTCAGATATAATGTATTCGGTTATAAATGTCATATAAGATATCTAGCTCTAAATATAACATGTCAACTATAATTATAATGTACCCAGCTATATAATGTAAAGTACCAAGCCACGAATACGCTATAAGTATATTATAATGTCTCAAGCTACATAATGTCATGCACCCAACTCTGAATACACTACAATTTACTCACTCAGCTATATAATGTAATGTACCCAGTTCAAAATACTGATCCATAGCTATAGCTTCTTCTTTCTTCAATACAGAGCAGCTTCAAAGCTAATTATGTAACAACATATGACCTATATAAAACACAAAGACTAAGACTTCAAGGAAAGTATCGTTGGTGATTTGTTGAAATATAACAGCCCCATTTCAAACATGGTGATTCAACACTTACACACAGCACAGAAAGAAAAGTTCACTATATCATATGGCAATTAAAGAAAGGCCCAACTCATTACACAATACACTCTATCTATGACATTAGAACTCACTAGTCACACTTTAAACATGATATCTGTTATTTTACAATTGCTGAACCTATATGTACATAGCAACAATGTGCTTTACACAGTTCTATAAACAAATAGTTCAGAAGCAGATCTGTAATGCTGAACCCAAAGTTGACACATTAAAATGCTACATAACATTAATAACTGTTTATCATCACAAAACTGAAATGTATATATAATCTAAATGGCAGTCATAAAGCTACATGTGTAAACGTCAGTAAAAAAGTTTGTATAGAAAACAACAATGTTGACAAGACAATATTAATAACTTAATATTTATTACAGAAATATATGTATAACAAGGCTATATTCCTAACTCTTCATTACTACCAACATACAGTCAGGCAAGAAGACATCATTAATAAACATCAACACAATGCCAAAACATTAATACAACAGCAATACGCATCTACACAGTAGCAGTACACATCTGCATAGGAACAATACACATCCACACTGTAGTTGTGAATAGCTATACACATCTACACACATCAGACTACATACAATATATACAGGGTGCATAAGATACTTGAGAATATATTTATGTTTATAAAAATATAGATATATAATAACAGATTTATTTATCAAAAATAGCTATGAGGATAAAAATAAAACCACTTTTCTCTAATGTTATTCAATAAAGCCAACTTCAACCTCAACAACTGCTTCTATATGAGATCTAAGTCATTTATATGGTCGAATCAAGTGGTCCTGGTTCATTTCGGACATTACTCTGACTATGGCAGCTTTCATAGAATCTTTGGTGTTATGAGCGTATTTATTGACCTCTCTCAACAAACTTTGTAGACCTCCTTACAAACTTTGTAGATGAAAGATCTGGCAACTTTTAAAAATCAAAATATTTCTAAATCTCTATGCTTAGCCTTTATAACTACAATAACAGCATGCCTCTTAATTTCTTGAGTCAGCTGAGGGTCTGCCATTATTATTTTCTGAAACAAAGATTATACAGAGTTAGCAAAAAATGCAGCAATTACTCAAAACAGGCATGTCCTCAAATACATACGCACCCTGTATGTACAAATACAGGCACAGGAGTGGCTGTGTTGTAAGTAGCTTGCTTACCAACCACATGGTTCCAGGTTCAGTCCCACTGCGTGGCACCTTGGGCAAGTGTCTTCTACTATAGCCTCAGGCCGACCAAATGTCTTCTACTATAGCCTCAGGCCGACCAAAGTTAGAGACTAATAGAATAAATACTAGGCTTGAAGACAAAACCTAAGTCCAGGGGTTGATTCGTTCAACTAAAATTCTTCAAAATGGTGCTCCAATATGGCTACAGTCTAACAACTGGAAAAAGCAAGCAATAAAAAGATAAAAATAACAGTCTTTAATCTATACTTATATGAATAGCTAGATCTATCAACAGTCTTTAATCTATAATGATGTAAATAGCTAGATCTATCAACTATCATAAGTCTTTATTCCACATCCATATCAAAAGTTAGATCTAACATTAGTCTTTAATGCATATTAGTATGACTAGCCAGATGTATCAATTATCAATAATCTTTAATTCATATTGATATGAATAACCAAGGTCATCAGCTGTCGAACGCCGACGAAGGGAAATAACCCTGAAATCCGGATACGTTCGTGATGCTGGTCGAGGTGAGAGGGATAACTCCCTTGGCAAACAGGACACAGTCGTGTGTCGATAAGCCAGCTGGAGGAGATGTCCTCCTGGGGCTAAAAGCAACAGTAACATCCACCCCTAGGGGTCAGCCACACTTAAGTGGCAATATACTACACTTTATCGTGCAGTTACTGTTAATACTTCATTTAGAGAATTAACATTGCTTGTTTTCACCTTTTCGATATCAGTGAAGAATTTCACTGGAAAAGAAGATATAAGGTTTGCCAGGTTTTTGTCTCTCTCACCAAGGTCATCAGCTGTCGAACGCCGACGAAGGGAAATAACCCTGAAATCCGGATACGTTCGTGCTGCTGGTCGAAGTGAGAGGGATAACTCCCTTGGCAAACAGGACACAGTCGTGTGTCGATAAGCCAGCTGGAGGAGATGTCCTCCTGGGGCTAAAAGCAACAGTAACATCCACCCCTAGGGGTCAGCCACACTTAAGTGGCAATATACTACACTTTATCGTGCAGTTACTGTTAATACTTCATTTAGAGAATTAACATTGCTTGTTTTCACCTTTTCAATATCAGTGAAGAATTTCACTGGAAAAGAAGATATAAGGTTTGCCAGGTTTTTGTCTCTCTCACCAAGGTCATCAGCTGTCGAACGCCGACGAAGGGAAATAACCCTGAAATCCGGATACGTTCGTGCTGCTGGTCGAGGTGAGAGGGATAACTCCCTTGGCAAACAGGACACAGTCGTGTGTCGATAAGCCAGCTGGAGGAGATGTCCTCCTGGGGCTAAAAGCAACAGTAACATCCACCCCTAGGGGTCAGCCACACTTAAGTGGCAATATACTACACTTTATCGTGCAGTTACTGTTAATACTTCATTTAGAGAATTAACATTGCTTGTTTTCACCTTTTCAATATCAGTGAAGAATTTCACTGGAAAAGAAGATATAAGGTTTGCCAGGTTTTTGTCTCTCTCACCAAGGTCATCAGCTGTCGAACGCCGACGAAGGGAAATAACCCTGAAATCCGGATACGTTCGTGCTGCTGGTCGAGGTGAGAGGGATAACTCCCTTGGCAAACAGGACACAGTCGTGTGTCGATAAGCCAGCTGGAGGAGATGTCCTCCTGGGGCTAAAAGCAACAGTAACATCCATCCCTAGGGGTCAGCCACACTTAAGTGGCAATATACTACACTTTATCGTGCAGTTACTGTTAATACTTCATTTAGAGAATTAACATTGATATGAATAACTAAATCTATCAATAGTTTCCAACTCATATTAATAAAAATAACCAGATCTATCAGCTATCATAAGTCTTTAATCGACAGTCATATGAACAGCTACACCTATCATCAGTCTTAAATTCATACTAATATGACTAGCCAAATTTATCACCATTAAAAGAGTTTATTATCCATACTAATATGATTAGCCTGATCTATCAATTCATTATTTTTGCTGTAGAAAACAAAAATTGATTCAATTATGAATGTATTGGATCTTTTTTTTATCTCCTCATATTAATTTTTTTAATAATATTTAATAATGGACACCTTTATGCTTTGGTTCCACCTTCTTTAGTATATCAACATTTTTGTTTTAAACTGGTTAATTAGCTACAGCTAATTAACAAAAAGTCTGTTTTGTTTTGTTTTTGTTTGGAAACAAAAGAAAGCCTGGAAACCGTTTCTATAATACATAGAATCTTCATTTACATTTATTTAAGAATTTAGTTTTAAATCATGAAATACATGAGGAATGGTCACAGTTGGTACAGAAGATAGGACTAATAATTAATGGTAAGATGTTTGAAACCTGTAGTTTTGTGGTTCACAAGTCTATTTTGGCTAAGCATTACCTTTCAAATTTACTGAATAAAATAAAATAAATACAGTATTGACTTAGTAGAGAGAAAGTGCATTCTGAATTCAACTATGGATTCATGTACTGAGTGGATGTTTGAGATAAAAGTTAGGAGGCAAACAGTTTTCCGATGAAATTCTACCATTGCTGTTTTTGAATAGTACTCTGGTAAATACAGAAGTGAAACCGACTAGTGAATATTTTTACCAGTTCATAGTAACCAAGCTGATTCTAAAATTTTCCTTGTGTCTTACACTCTTTTCAATAGTCATTGACTTTGTCATTTATCAGAGCCGTGTCCTTTTTGTTTGTTTGTGTGCATGTGTATATGCATATGTATGTATGTGTGTATGCATGTATGTGTGTGCATATATATGTGTGTGTGTGTGTGTGTGTGTTTACGTTTGCATGTATGTATGTATGTATGTGTTCTGCATATTCATGCATTTGTGTGTTCGTGTTTATGTGTTTGTATGTGTGTGTCTGTTTGTAGACTTTAACTTGTCCATAAATAGTACAGCATCATTCCTATCCACAGCTAACCCTAGTAGGACAGTTAGATCCAGCTGCAACTACCGATCTGGTGCTGAATGCCTGCTGCAAGCCCATTGCAGAAGATTTAGCATTGTGTACCAATGCACTGTCCACAACACACAGCACAATTCTACAAGCCATTACAACGGATCTATAATTAACTTTAAGCAGAGATATTCTGCACATCTGAACTCATTTAGATATGAAGAGCATAACAAATCCACATCCCTAGCCAACCACAGGTACTATCTGATAAGTAAGAAAATGCCATATAGGATAACCTGGTCCTTAGTAGATTTTGATGTCCCATACCAAGGCTAGCACTCTAAATGTTGACTCTGGCTTAAAGAAGCCCTTCAAATATTAATTCACAATTCACCACAGCTACTTAATAGACAGCATGAAGCATTCTTTTCACACAAACATAAGTACTATTGTATCTTTTGGTTCTTTTGCAGGTTCAAAGGCAAGCAAAAGTTGTAACAATACATGTACATTTTCCCTTCATCTATTAATACTTACTACATCAACATAAGTATCTTTGAAGTTCACTAGCCGCATTAATCTTTTTAATAGTTATTTTTAATTGTCAATTTTAAATTTTAATTTTTAACTCTTAATTTTAAATATTTTCCTTTCTCCTTAAGTTAGTCATCTATTTCTAGCATTTTAACTCTCTTTGCCGACCACTAAACTAAGGTTTCCTTCTGACCACACTGAATCTAGAATTCATCTATCTAGTTAATTACTCTTTAATAGCCATAAATGTCTTCCTCCTCCACATTACCAAAACCTTAACCCTTGACCTCTCACCCTGAACCTACCCTGATGAAGAATAATATTAGCCCTTTTATCTTTATTTTTATTTTACTTTCACTCTTATTCTTCTATTACCATTATTTATCCTTTTCCTTTCTCTTCTCTCTTCTCTTCACTCACTCGCAACCCTGCCTTTCTCTCTGATCCATCTGTCCCTCTCACACTGCATACCCATGTGGACCATTTTTTCCACAAGCTAACCACTTGATCTATTTCCTCCAATCGGAATGTAACATTCAAAATACTGCCTGGAATTATACTTAATTAAACTATAGGTCTACTGGTTCAATGATAGTCTAGAATCTAAACAGTTATATAAAGACAAACTGATCAGAGTTGAATAAAGAGCAATGAATTCTGCCTTTAGATAAGCCACACAAGGTTTATTGAAGCAGAAATGGGGAAAACTAGACGACAACTAACAACCTATCCAGGTGGAGTAGTGTCATTGTGGAAACTGTGATATGTTTTGATAACTCCCATAACTTAAGCGAGTTGTTGCAGAAAAAACAACAGGAGCAATATAACATATACAGACATCCATTTATCAATTAACATTTAGAAAGTAGTCTCCTTACTGCTTAAAATACTTTCCAACCAATCAACATGAAAAACCTGTTCCCATTAAAGATATCATGTACCTATAATAATAAAGTGTGTCTAAACACACACACATACACATTTGTGTGTAAACACATGTATGTAAACACACACCTACACACAAAGATATATATATATATATAGATATATATATATATATACAAGTCAGTAAATAGTGGGGTTGTGTTAACCGCACGTGGAGAAATAATAGGAAAATGAAGAATAAGGCAGAATGCTAAATTGGAAGCATGTTTTAATAAAAGATTTCTAACTGGCTTTCATTGCGAAGCAAATTTTCAAGAAGGAGAATGAAAATGTTTTTTACAAAGAAGTACAAAATGAAGAAAATAATATATAAAAAAAAATAATATACAAAAAAATAACTATACCAATACATTATATTGTCTTTGAGCTTTTGAAGTTCAATGGCAGTTCATGTATATAATGGTTGGAAAAATAAGGATGCAGGAGAATTGAGTGTTGTGTTAAAAGTTTGTGTTAAGCAGGAAGTATGGTGTCAAAACAGGAAGTGTGTGTAAGGGGAGACAAATGTTTTTAGTTGGAGTTATGAACTCTTTTTCAACAGGAAGTTTATGTCTGTTCCTAAAAACATTTGTCTCCCCTTACACACACTTCCTGTTTTGACACCACACTTCCTGCTTAACACAAACTTTTAACCCTTTTTTAAACCTAACACAACTCTCAGTTCTTATGCATCCTTATTTTTCCAACCATTATATACATGAACTACCATTGAACTTCAAAAGCTCAAAGGCAATATAATGTATTGCTATAGTTATTTTTTTATATATTATTTTTTTTATATCTTATTTTCTTCATTTTGTACTTCTTTGTAAAAAACATTTTCATTCTCCTTCTAGAAATCTTTATTAAAACATTCTTCCAATTTGAAATGTTTATTAAAACATGCTTCCAATTTAGCATTCTGCCTTATTCTTCATTTTCTTATATATATATATATATATATATATATATATATATATATAATGAAAGAAGGTTTGAAAATGCAATTTTAAAGATATTTATTCACTTAACCGGTTTCACTTTTTTAGAAAAAGATTGTCAAAAGTAAAATATAAAGCTTTGTAGTATTAGGTCTTTGAGAATAATAGAAAATGTTAAAAAACAGTTTGAGTATTAAAATACATATATACATTCTTTGATGATAATAAGAGGAATATATTTGAAGTATGAAGCTTTGTATGAGCTTTGTAGTGTTACATACTGATTATCACAACAGTATTGAAATACATATATACATTATCTGATAATAAGACGAAAATGTTAAAAATAGTGTAAGTATGAAAATACATATATGGAAAAATACATATACATATTCTTTGATAATAATAGAAAATGTTAGAAACAGTTTAAGTATCAAAATACATATATACATTCTTTGATAATAATAATAAGAATATGTTTGAAACAGTTTACAACATTGTTATAACAAAAAGGATTTGGTAAAATATGTATATATATATATACCCAGGAAATATATTTAAGAGTTCGCAAAAAGTTGAGGAGGAACTGACCTAGCTTTTTTCTCTTGTGTGTGTGTATATATATATATATATATATATATATATATATGTATGCAGATGTACTCTACTTTATTGTCTTAAAGGCAATAGATTAGAACAGTTGTCTATAAACATTGGTCAACAGAACATGTTAGAGACGTTAGCAACAAGACACAACATTAGTGTCACCTATATACACAGATAACATCAATTCAACAAAACAAAGATTACAATGTTTTGTTGGGTTCTTTTATACTTTTTCTTTTTAAATAAAAACTGGTAAATAAAATAGATAAATTAAATAAATAGAGCTAAAACATAATAAAAACTGCAAGTAAATGTCGCAGAAAATGGCCTTGTGTTAGGAGAATCAATGTATAAAGCTGTGTTAGGAGAAAGTCATGTACAGGAATATTATAACTGCTAAGATCAATACTCCAGTTCAGTGTATTGCATGTACATACAAGCCTGGATTAAAGATCAGCTTCTGGGTTGTTCTTTATTTTTGACTGGCTTTTAGCTTAGAAAGTCTCCAGAAGCTTTATAAACTTGGCCTGTATTTTCTTGATAGCATTGCCATTTATTGTTCACAGCGACATAAATAACTAATGATATTCTATTTGGTAAAAAGTCCCTGCTACTGGTATAAACATTACCCAGAAAGCTAATGGAAGCATATACTCCTGATGGTGGCATAGAATTGATTTAACTATCAAATATCTGTAAACCTCCACCCCCTCACCACCAACCCTACTGTAAAACAAACCTTCGTGCAAAGACAATTGAGAGAGAAAGAGTAAAAGAATGAGTGAATATGTGTGATTGATTATATATATATACATATACATATATATATATATATATATATATATATATATATATATTTTCATGAACCTTGATTCTTTTCTCTAAAACTATATATATATATATATATATATATATATATATATATAAATAGAGTGAATGAGAGGAAGAAATCTATATGGCTGAAAGGTTTTTATGCTAAAATAGTGTAATTATTGTGCAAGTTAGGAAAGCGATAGTAAATCTTGACCTCCAGGAACATGTATTGAGAACAGTGGCTTTTTAATCTGACAAGAATATAAATTACTCGGTGAAAAGGCTGATGGCAGGGACACAAGCAAAATTCCAGTATACAAGTGAAATAATGGTTGCTGTGACTCAGACATTTACACAGTTACGGTTCAATATATCAACTAACTAATTGATATTATAAAAGTGCTCACCGATGTTTTCTAATCAATTAATTTTCTTCCCAATATTTAAAGCTGATGAGGGGCAGTGAAGCAGCGGAAATGGCAGCTGACCAAATTAAAGTATAGAGTAGACAGTATTTAGTTTTGGACGAGAACATTCCATGTTCAAATTCTGCTAGAGATGACTTTCATTGTTTATTGACCTGTATGTTTGGTGGGAAGGTGGGGAGGAGGTGAAAGGAGCATTAATCACCATAATTATTATATTAATTAATACAGTCGAGACAACGATTAACATTATAATTTAAAATTCTATCATATCTGATTTTTGTCTTTTATTCTGTTCAACTTCATCAAATGTGTGGGGCCAAGGTGGGAAGAAATAACATTCAAGAACTGGGGGAAACAACTATATTCCACAGGTAGTCCATTACCTAAACTATTGGGCCAATACTCTTCAATGGATAGTCGCATACCTCTGCTATTGGTGTTATACACACTCTTCAATAGATAGTTCAATACCTGTATTACTAGTGCTCTATGCCACAATAGATAGTTCAATATTTCAGTTATTGGTGCTATCATAGACACAGCACACCAACCACACTACCATGAAAAGTAATGACGGAGTTGGTCGTAGCGGTAGTGTTAACAGAGATGATGAAAATGGTGTTGAAAACAATACACATTAAAAATTATTTTCAAACTGTTAAAGTCTAAATTCAAACTCTGCTAAAATTGATTTTGTTTTTGTTGTTGTGAGGTGAATAAACAAGTAGCAAAGGTAAACATCAGTACACTCTACCTCGAAGACAACAATTGCATTATATTTTCCACCGCCACAGATGATATCTGTACCATATATTCCATATATATGCCACCTCAATAGATGACACATTACATATTCCATCTCCACAGATGTGATATCATACGTTCCATCTTTACAGATAACAGCTGTACTATATACACTATCTCTACAGATGACATTTATATCATATATTCCACCTCTACATATGGCAGTCGCATTATAAATTCTGGCTCTACAGATCTGGGTTTTACACAATTATTTTTAAACTGATTCAGAAGAAATTTTCCAGTAATCTCAGGAATTTATAAACTACAAAACTATCATTTGAGCAAATCACAATTTATTTATAATTATTATTACTATTATCATCATCGTTATTATTATTAGGTGATGAGATAGCAAAATTGTTAGCATGCCAGGCAAAATGCTTAGCAGCATTTCATCCGTCTTCACATTCTGAGTTCAAATTCCACTGTGGATTGCTTAGCTTTCATCCTTTCAGGGATGGTAAATGATAAAGTACCAGTTAAGCACGGAGGTTGATATAATCAACTTGCTCACTCCCGCGAACTTGTACCAAAATTTGAAATCATCATCATCAACATTATTATTATTATATAAAGGTGGCGAGCTGGCAAAATTGTTGGCATGTCAGGCAAAATGCTTAGAGGCATTTCTTCTGGCTTTACATTGTGAGTTCAAGGTTGACTTTGCCTTTCAACCTTTCAAAGTCAATGAAATAAGTATCAGTTGAGCACTGGCAATAATGTGATTGACTAGCCCTCTACCCACAAACACCAGGCTTCGTGTCTATCATCTAAAGACTTATTAAATGCAGCAAGCTGGCAGAATTGTTAGCATGTCAGGGAAAATGCTTAATGACATTTCTATCTACTCTTTAACTACTGAGTTCAAATAACACAGAGGTCAACTTTGCCATTCATCTTTCAAGGATGATAAAATACAGACCAGTCAAGTACTAAAGTCAATGTAATCAACTTAACCCCTTCCCTAAAATTGCTAGCCTTGTGCCAAAATTTGAAACAATTTTTAAAAATTTTTTGATGAACAGTGGTTTAATAAAACTATCAAAATTTTATTATTAACAGGTTTTTCTAGATGAAAAAAATTATTCGGGTTTGGATCTTGTTAACATTAACAAGTTTACCTCAGTAGCTGGTAGGGACAAATGGTCTGCTTTAAACATTATTTTTCTTTTTTTTGGAAATTTATCATGTTTACGATAATTTTCAATATGACTTCCTGTACAAGAAGAGCAATAAGAGATAATAACAAGAAAGGGAGTAGCACTCAATATGTTCCTTTGAAAGAAAACAGCTAGTTAATCTTTAAACTAAAGAATACAAATTTTAAAAGAAAATGGAAAATGATGATAAAACAAACAAAAAGATTACCAAGTCAGACAGATTTCAAAAGCTGAAAACACAAATACACAAAATAAGCAAACATAACAAGACACACTGAAACACACACACATGCACATACATGTACACAACAAACATACACACACATATACAAAGCAACAAAATGACTGAATAGAAAAGGCAACAAAACGATTGAAAAAGTAGCACTGAGAAAACAAGGCAAGCATTTCCAGCTTCATTAAAGCTACTTTAAACAGATAGCCCTAAATATCAATTATCTGGACAGAGACATAACAAGAGGGAGTGCATTGATACTTCAGTCCAGAAAATTATATATCTACATTTTGCAAAACACAGGGTCTTTTCATATGCCCCAGAAAGAGCAATTTCAGGCAAGCTAAGGTGATGGGTTAGGGTTTTGCTATCTGTCATTATCAAAAAAGAAACAGTGAGATCATATGTGCAATATTCCAGACAGACACCAAACAGATGAAGCTTGTGCATTATAAATCTATCCAGAAAACCATTTTCCATGGGACTATAAACACATAATTAATGGTAAAGGATATTGGTAAAGACACTGACCATTGAATTACTGTCACCTTCATAGAACATATATAGGTGGACGGTCAGTACTGACGGGAATTTTGGTGACATGATGCTTATATGGATATATAAGAGCTAATTACCCCACAAATTACTAAACAATTCCAGAGTTGTACCTTGTAGTAGATGTAAGAAGAAAAAGTTTTATTGCTGGTCATTCAGTGGGTAGATAACCCACCTGCTACATATGCAGCAGTAAAGATCATCTAAAAGCAGGAAAAGTTCAAAAAGAGCAAGTTAAGGAGGTTGCTGTACCAAGGAGAACAACTGGTACAGTTCTGGAAGCATCAAAGGAGATTGCCACATCTTTAGTTCTAAGAAATGAGCAGAACACTGAGGACCCAATACCAACCATAATAAACACCATCAACCCATTGTCTTGTGATAATGAAGAGTAAATAGAAAGCGAACAAGGTTGGCAGATTGGTAAATGGGAATGACAAAGAAAATAAAACACACCCAAAAGACAATATATCTCAAGAGAAGGGAAGCAAAAATCAATGCAAAGAAGTCCCAAGAAGACCCCATGTTGAATCAAGGTTCATAATTTTTCACAAACTGACGAACTGATAGAATTAATAACAGAAACGAAATAAAAAAAAAAAGGTAAAAAAAACTTGGAAGATGAAGGAAGTAGCAATGTGTGATATTACTGAGGATCTGCACCTGAATTATACACAGCCAGAGGAAGCTACACGAGCAGTCTCTGAATTATTTCTATACAATTTCTAATAGGATGTTGGAGATTTAATACTTTCTGATATCAAAGTTGCTCACAGGTACCACTGAGTATAACAGTTTTGAGGCATGGCAGATCCACTCACAAGCCCTTGGTTAGTCCAAAGCCTTAATAAAAGACACTTGACTAAGGTGCTGCACAGTGAGACTGAACCTTAGACCACATGATTTGGAAGCAAACTTCGTAACCACACAGCCACCTTTGCACAGTAAGACATGATAATGTGTTAGCAATGTGTGATAATACGCGGTAATATGTGTAAGTATGCATAGAACTGAAGTAACATGGACAACTACTCAGAACTAAAAACAAAACTATAAATATGTCTTGTAAACTGTGCTACATATTAGTGTGTTGCAAATTATATTTCCAATTTAGCAATTATATTGATCTAAAATAATAATTAATGCACAACAACTGGTGCATTCATATATGCAACAGGTGGAAATGCAGGTGGTGCAGCAAGCAGAGCTGATAGGATGCTGCCAAGTGAAGTGAAGCAGAGTCATTCATATAAACAATATTGATATTCTGTAACAGAAAGGGAAATGGGTGGGGGTGGAGGGGTTAGTGCCTTATACATGATCGACAAATAACGAGAAGTATTTAAGAGAAAGTCAAACCTCTTTAATTTATGACAACAAATCATGTAAAATATTTACATAGGAGAAAAGATATTAATGAGGTAGAATAGATATTGTGTAAAGTATAGTGCTGCTGAAGTCCTGATTGTGTGTGTGTGTGTGTGTGTGTGTGTGTGTGTGTGTGTGTGTGTGTGTGTGTACATAAGCAGAGTAAGGCAAAATAGGCATTGTACAGATTCGTCTGTGTCTGGTGTGCTTGTGTGTATGCATGTGTGCACATGTATGTGTGTGCTCATGTGTATAGGTCAATCTGTATATGTGTACCTATATATAAGTGTCTCTGTGTGTGTTCCTACATTAAAATGTTTATATGTCTGTGCATGTATGTATACCTAGATGTAAATGTGTATATTGGTAATCATGTCAAATGTTAATTAAATGTCTAATTAATGTCAAAAATAGTTTTGAAATATCTGAAATGAGTTATTGCTAATAGGATTATAATTTTTCAGAATATTACCGTAAGCTTAGGTTGTAATCCAGCCTGGTACTAAAGAGGACTAGTTCTAATCTAGTCTGAGGCTGTGAACATATCCAGGTGTAAGACATTTGATATTGATGAGATATTACACTAAATGAAACAGTGTAGATAGACGCTAGGTATACATGCTAGGTGTGTGTAGATCGAATTCAGAATGGCATTGTGTACACATCAAGGATTAATTTATCTAATGACAATAGAAGTTAAAATCAATTGAAGTAAAATATAGGTGGAAACATGCTCTAAATATTACTGGTTGTAATCCAATCTTTTGATACCAACGTGCCTAAGACCACCCCAAGTTTTATAACAAACTTACTGTTCTATATTTAAGAGATGAGGAATTATGTACATTATTTACTTTATTTACAATTGACGGATATTTGTCCTCATCTTGTTTGTTGCTAACATGTTTCAGCTGATATACCCTCCAGCCTTCATCAGGTGTCTTGGGGAAATTTCAAACCACGGTACTCATTCCAAAGGTATTTTTCGATATTGTTGTTGTTATTATTATCATTATTATTATTATTATTCAGGTCACTTCCCACAGGCATATGGCATAGTGGTTAAGAGCACAGGCTACTAACCCCAAGATTCCTAGTTTGATTCCAGGCAGTGACCTGAATAATAATAATAATAATAATAATAATAATAATAATAATAACAACATGGAAAAATACCTTAGGAATGAGAACCCAGGTTTGAAATTTCCCCAAGACACCTGATGAAGGCTGGAAGGTATATCAGCTGAAACATTGTGTTAACAACAAACAAGATGAGGACAAATATCCGTCAAATTGTAAATGATAAACTTACTGTTCTAAAGTGGTCTAAATAATGAACTTCCATCAAAATTTCATGTTAATTTATTTCAGCCCCCAGCTTAATAATGAGAATATTTTACTACATTCTTCATTATTCTAAAAATTAAATTGAAACAAAGGCAGCATATGTTAAGAGAAATATGGTAACAAAAGGGATATACTCCTGGCATAGCAGCACTACAACATCCTTGGGCCTATTTAGCAGGCCAAGTCTCAGAGACCCTGAAAAAATAAAGGGTCATAGAAGCAGCCTTCCCTCTTTAAATAAGGATTAAAAACAATACAGCAAACAACTTACTTCATAGCCAGGAATTCAGTTTTCTGGGGTTTCTGTAATGTTTCCTGGAAATGCCTCAGGCTACTTGGTTGACAAACAAGTTACACACCTACTACTTAGTTATGAGGACATTGATAAGGATGTAATCCAGCTGTGAAAAGAAAAAACAAGTATTTCAGGAATGGTCAAATATCAAAATTTTGAAAGATCATTCCATAAAATATATATGTAATAGATATAGGACATAAACAGGTGCAGGAGTGGCTGTGTGGTAAGTAGCTTGCAATTTGAGGAGAGAGGCTAAGTTGATTACATCAACCCCCAGTACTTGAGAAGGATTTTATTTTATTGACCCCAAAACATGAAAGGCTCAGTTGACCTTGGCAGGATTTAACCATAGAGTCGGAAGAAATGCAACAGTGTTTTGTCCAATGCACTAATGATTCTGCTAGCTTACGACTTAAATAATAATAATACTAATCATCTTTTCTACTGAAGTAACAAGGCCTGAAATTTTATGGGTGGGAGCAAGTCGATACACTGATCCAAGCTCTTAACTGGTGCTTAGTTCAACAAAAAGATGAAAGGTAAAGTTGACTCCAACAAAATTTCAACTCAGAACATCAAGAGGAATTAAATGCTGATTAGCATTTTGTCTGGTGTGCTAATGATTCATTCAACTCACCACCATAATATCAATAATAATAATAATAATAATAATAATAATAATAATAATCCTTTCTATGATAGAAACAAGGCCTGAAATTTATGCGGAGTGGGTTAGTCATTTTATCCAGCACGCTAACAATTCGGTTATCTAACCACCATAATGACAATAATGGTTTCAAATTTTGGCACAAGGTCAGCTTTGGGGGAGGGTGCACATCAATTATATCAACCCCAGTGATCAGTAGGGTACTTATTTCATCGACCCTGAAAGGATGAAAGGCAAAGTGGACCTAAGAATTTAAACTCAGAATGTAAAGACGACCAAAATGCTGCTAAGCATTTTGCCCATACTTGCTAAACATTTTTCCAACTCACCACCATGATGATGATGA
>NC_142939.1:46185723-46200723 GCF_046866305.1 Octopus bimaculoides
CTAGTACTACTACCACTACCACCACTAGTACTACTACCATAACTAGCAATGCTTCTGGAATTTTTTTTTTTTTCCCTATATTTACCACTTAACGATACCAAAAGCAATTCTACTTCCTTAAATATTATTTCTTGCTTGCCTTACAATGTACCCCCAAAAGGAGGAATTGTGAAAGATGAATATTCTGATTATCCCACTTCACCACCGCCCACTTCCATATGCTAATATACTACACAAAATGTTATTTGTTCTGAGATCTAAATAGTAGAGGTTAACTAAAATAATAACATTTCTTTTTGTCAGGTAGAACTGAAGTTTACTTGTCCTTGTAATGCTACAAGAAAATGCATTATTTTTTTAAAATTCAAACGTGGATTACCTATCATTGGTTGAGGTTCTCATTCCAATGAGTATGAGAAAGACAGTAACAGACTATCAAACTAAGATTTCATATGCATATGCCTTTATATGTGCAGTATGGTGCACACTTGCATGTGCAGACATAGGTCACTGTGGAGCCATGACAGTACTGTCAGCAGTGTCCAGAATGGTGAGTAACAACAGCAACAATAGCAACAACAACAGCAGTTTATGTTGCTCTGAATGCTCCATGTTTAACAGTTATCTGCTAATAACAGTTTGGAGATTAAAGAATGAATTCTTGAAAGATCAAATTAATATATTTACATGTAATAATTATATATTTCTGTCAGGTTGTCCATATTGAAGAAGTAAACATATATATATATACCATATGTTTTGAGACGTTTTTAGGAGAGGCAGTTATAACAATCCTAGATTACTGGAATTTTAGTATATCACTATTATACATTTAATAAACTGACCAGCCAACTTCTGTTATTCCAGACTGAAGGAGACCGCTGTAACAACTCTTTGAACACATCCTGCTCACACTGCTTATCACAGCTGACTTGTTTGCAGAATAAAGGGGGGGAAGAGAAAGCAATTTGGAAACTTGCTTTGCAATAAAGTTTTTGAGTTAAACTATGCAAAAATGCTATAGAAACTTATGAAACGCTCCATACTTGTACAAGCTGAGCATCTGTTTTTTACTGGTACAAGAGCAAAGTATATCCACCAGAAAGCTCATGATGATCCCCTGTTTTGACAGCAAGGGGATCAACTACATCCACTGGGTTCCCTCTGGCCAGAATGTCAACAAAGAGTACTTTGTGGAGGTTTTGAGGATGTTCAAGAAGAAATTTCATTGCAAAAGTCTTGAGCACCTGCACCAGAAAAATGCACCACTCCACAATTTCATCCTGGTAACCAACTACTTGACAAAGATGAACATCAAAATTATCCCTCATCCTCCCTACAGTCCAGACCTTGCTCCTTCTGGCTTTTGGAGGGAACAAAAGTGCTTATTTATATCTTCTCATATTCTGTCTTCAAATCACACCAAAGAAGTACTTTTGGAGTCAATACAAATTCCAGTCATATACTGCTATAAACTGATTGACATTACCACTCTTTCTAACTAAGCTGTGTGGAACTATATCATTTTATCAAACTAACACCACCACACTACTGCCACCACCAACATGATTAATCATTCATTAGACTGTCTCATTTAATTTCCATCAATTCAGTTAAATTCCATCAAAGGATAAATCTGGTTTTCCCTCTTCCAGAGCTGTAAAATAAGTACCATTAACACACAAATACTAATTATTATCATTAATATGTTGCTGTTATTTAATTATGTAACTCAATGGATTGATGTTATTTAATTAACAAAACATAATTAATATTTGATTAAATAACTCATTAAGAAGTCGATATTACTTAATTATCCTCATTAATATGTGATATTAAATTTATTAAATACTAAACAGATGTTATTTAATTAAATAAGTCATTTGTTGATATTACTTAACTAAATATCCACCTGGTACTATTTAATTGCTTCATTAAAATGTTGATGATATTTAATTAATCAACTACCTCATTAATATGTTGATGTTACTTTATTGAATACCTAATTGAGCTTATTTAAATAACTATTTCCTGTTACAAAATAATTCGAGTAAAGACCAAGTAACTTGAGTTCATATTCACTCAGGTTGGAACTCCGTCGGTTACGACGAGGGTTCCAGTTGATCCGATCAACGGAACAGCCTGCTCGTGAAATTAACGTGCAAGTGGCTGAGCACTCCACACACACGTGTACCCTTAACGTAGTTCTCAGGGATATTCAGCGTGACACAGTGTGACAAAGCTGACCCTTTGAAATACAGGTACAACAGAAACAGGAAGAAAGAGTGAGAAAAAGTTGTGGGGAATCGAAACAGCGATCCTACAACTGCGAGTCCACTGCCCTAAACAATGGGCCATTGCGCCTCCACATTCAATCAGGTAATTATCCCATAAAGCTCAATATGACAACCAGTAATAAACAAGTACTTACTTTAATCTCTGCTCCACAAGTACCTTATCTTTCACAAGCCTGGAACTTTAAGTAAAACTGTAGAGTGATTTCTCAGTTTCAGTTGGCAAAGATGCAATGAGTAGACACATTCATTTGGCACTCCTACCTATGAATCAGTCATTCAAAATGTGACAGTAATGGGCCACAACCTTTATAATCTTCAGTCAGACACCCAAACCACAACACCATGTGCCTTCACACACACACACACACACACACATAATTAGATATCTAAATAAATAATCAAAAAGGAAATACAATTTTTTTTCCCAGATAAGGTATTTTTATACATCACATTCAAAAATTTGAATAATCCATCATCATACTATTATCATCAAAAGTCAGCACATTACCTTCATCATCACATGATCATTATTGTAATCATCACTATAAGACTATTGATAATGGTAGATTCATATCTTCCTCCAGCATAATTTTATACTGACAGATATGTTTATTTTGAGCTAGTGACAAAGAGACAGACACACACACATACATACATTTATAAATATGACATACACACACACAAATATATAAATCAAACATAAATACATACACTTAGAAATACACATATACTTATGGATGTATATATATATATTTTATATATATTTATCTCATACATTTTACATAGTAGCTCAAATATTGGTTCATTTTATAGACCAGACTAGTAACTCAAGCATTTCTTCAGTGCTCAGCTGTGCATGTATGTTTTTGTGTAGCCAGTTAATTGCGTTTGTCTATATACTACACAGGTGCTCAAATATTGGTCAAGTTTATATATTAAAGCACAACTCAAGTAAGATTAAGTTTATATATTAGAGAGCAGCTGAAATATTGCTTGTGTATTATTACAAAGCAGCTTAAATATTGACTAGATTTATAAATTAAACAACAGTTTCTGTATTGATTAACAATCCCCAACTCAATGTGTGTGTGTGTGTGTGTGTGTGTGTATGTGTGTGTGAGAGAGAGAGAGAGACAGAGAGAGAGAGAGAGAGAGACAGAGAGAGAGATAGATAGAGAGAGAGATGAGATGAGATGACAGCTTAAATTTATATGCTTGAGAGTAGCTGTACTATTGGTTAGCAATATCAAATTGTGTATGTGCTTGTGGACAAATGTGTGATAATATATACCAGGTGATCTTCCATAGTCATCACTAAAACCTCAAAAGATAACACCACGTCATGATTTTCACTGAAAATTGATAAAAGAGAAACAATTATATCATATTTATTTATAAATTTCACTTTTCATTGATTTTTAATAAGTTTTTACAATGTGTCTAGCTGTGTGTTATCTATTTATCAAATGATCTCTTTTTCTATGTATATATAGTTAACAGTCTATCTATTAAACAATCTCTGTATATGGTTATAACAATAGGAATGTTATATTTCTTGGATAACACAATGCAAATGGCAGAGTATATAGTATGGTTTATCTGTCTATATCTATCAGTCTATTTATCTGTCTACCATTTTGAGACAGATAATAATAATAATAATAATAATAAATGATGATGATGATGATGATAATAATAATAATAATAATAAATGATGATGATGATGATGATAATAATAATAAAAATAATAATTGTCTTGGTATAAAAGATGGGCACATATTCTGCTCAATACCACGGATTTGCTTGTCAGTTGTTTGACCTTAACCAGTTGAGCGTGTCCCTTAGTGGCTGATAATATGTGCATCTCTGATTACTAGAAGTAGTGGGTGTTTCATTCAACATCCTTAAACAACCCTTATTCAGGGTCTTTTGAGCAGGATGGGCTACTTGACCTGAAGAAAATTCTAACTGGGCCCCACCTGCAAGGTCATGTGCTATCAATCTTGATATGAGATCACCATGTCATACATATATGGTTGTGATGCATCTGACTCGTGTACCCTTATCAGACATGTAGTCATGATGGCAGGTGCTGCTCTCTCACTCAATAATAATAATAATACTTCTTACTACAATAGACACAAAGCCTGAAATTTTGGTGGGACGGAGCAAGTCGATTACATCAACCACAGTGGTCCACTGGTATTTTGTTACTGACCCCAAAAGAATGAAAGGTAAAACTGGCCCCAGTGGAGCAACAGCAACAATGGGGAGAGCACCCAGGGACAATTAATTACATAAACTCTGGATGCAGCAGGCTGGCACCAACAGAATATTTACAAAGGCATGAAATGGTAGCTCAGTACATACAATGGTCAATATGAAGCGCATACAATCTCTCTCAGAAAGACGATTGGTGGGAACACAAGCCACCACAAGTTTCCCCGAATACCAATGTTAATATCCTTTGGAATTTCAGTGTTCAGACTGATCAGGAAATATAGGCAAACTGACCTGATCTCATTATGAAGCATCATATTGAAAAGACTAGTCTTCTGATTGATGTTGTAACCCATCCCATAAAATCACTGTGACTATATATATATGCTACAAAGAGAAGTTGGTACTGAATCAACTGAAGAATAAAGTTATCTCTGTTACCCACAACCTTAGCAACTCATAAGGAATGCCGCAACAAAACACTGGGATCGCTAATATTCTGAACAGTAGTGAATCAATCATTAATGCCAGCCAAAAGTTTCCCAGAGAAAATGGGTCAGATTTCAAACAGCTAAGTTCTAAAACAAAATACAGCAGAGATAAAAATACACAGATACAACGGCAATAATCTTAGATCAATTACGTAGAACCATGGCTCCAAAGAAGAGAACTAAAAGACACAGACACATAAATATACAAATATCATTTCCCTTCTTGAGAATATTAAATACAACCATCCATCATGACAGGGTGTATACAGATCACATCGATTGATACGCCCATATTCACTCCAAAACAACAGAAAAGAACACAAAACTGCATCATCACAAGTTGAACACAGAATATGCACTGTAAAGCTCCACAAATTGGAGGACTGTATATATGAAACATTGCATTTGTAGATTACAATTAATAGTTCCACTAACTATTTAACTCTCTCCATTAGAACTTAGCCAGATGTACCAATAACAACTGTAAATGTATGTACTTCCATGCTTAGTACCTCCATGAACTCATCACCACATATCAGTGAAAACAGACTCTAGTATAGATGAACAAATTCAGTCTGGAGAGTGCAGCAGAAGCAACTATGTTTGCCATACAGAAGCAAGCATCTCAGCCAGCTTAGGTTCAAGTCGGCTGTAGTAGTAGTAGTAGTAATAGTGACCATGTCAGTAGTGGTGAGTAGTGGGAGTCGCTACTCACCACTACCAACATGGACTCCTGACACAGACTCCCGCTAGTCACCACGACTGACACAGTCACTACTACTACTACTACTACTACTACTACTATTATAGCCAACGATTCTAGTCAACGCACAAGACAGCTATTACGTTCCCACACATAAAACGCTTCCACGTGGATTTTGTTGACATTAATGAGAAAAAACTATGAACTTTTCTTTTATTACACTTTTTAAAATATGTATTTTTGATAAGGTTCGTTTTTTTCAAGAAAAACCGAAACATGTAAAATATCTCTGAGAAAATTAAAATTTATCTTATATAGTGGCGTTTTCAAACTTCTTTTTTATAAATATATATATATATGTATATATATATATATATATATATATATATATATATATATGGGAGAATATACGAAAAAACAACAACAGACGAGGACAGGTGGTGTAAACAACAAAAGGATGTATTAGTATGATGTTCGGGAATACGGACAGTCTTTAACGTTTTGAGCTACGCTCTTCAACAGAAAGAATACGGAGACAAGGAGAAAAACACGGAGAAAAAAATTTGAATAGTGTTCAGTCAACGGTCAATCATAGTAATGGCTGACCGGAAGTTAGAAATTTTACACAGGAGAGCTAAGAAAAGGGGGAGATAACAAAGGGGGAGAAAGAATGGTGATCGAAGAACAAAGGGCTGTGTGTGTGAGAGATAGAATGCTAGTGATCTTGACATATGTATGTGTGAAAATGGGGAGGGGAGCAAGGAGTTGGTCAGTTGTAGTGTGTGCATGGTGTGATGTGAGGGTGTTGGGAGGTGGGGAAGGCATGAGTGGAGTGTGGGTTAGGCTGAGGGTGGGGTAGAGGTAGGGGTATGTGGGTAGGGGTGGGTGGGGTATGTGGGTAGGGGTGGGTGGTGGGTGTAAGGAATTGGATGGGGTGGAGTGGGAAGGTAGAGTAGGAGTGTGTTGGGGTGTGGTGGGATGAGCTTATGAGGGGGGATTGACGATGAAGGAGGAAGGGGAAGGTGGATGTAAGAGAGGGCGAAGGTGGGTATGGGAGGGGGAGAAAGAGAGGAAGAGAAAGAGAGTGAGAGAGGAGAGTGAGAGAGAGGGAAAGAGAGAAGAGAGTGAGAGAGAGTAAGAGTAAGAGAGTAAGGGTGAGAGAGTAAGAGAGTAAGAGTGTAGAGAGTAAGAGTGAGAGAGGGGAGAGAGGGGAGAGAAGAGAGTAAGAGAGAGGAGAGAAAGAGTAGGGGTGAAGAGAAGTGGGAGTGAAGAGAAGTAGGAAGAGAAGTAGGAGTGAAGAGAAGTAGGAGTGAAAAGAAGTAGGAAGAGAAGTAGGAGTGAAGAGAAGTAGGAGTGAAGAGAGGTGAAGAGACATACAGAGAAGTAGGAGTCGGAGCAGGAGGGGGGAGGGGGGGAGATGGGTGGTAGGAGGGAGGGGGGAGAGGCGGGGGGTTAGATGAAGAGGGGAGGGGAGTTGAGCCCATGTGGCGCAAAGGAGCGAAGAGAGAAGATTAATCCCTGTTCACGGCGCAAACGGGAGTCCGGATGGCCCCTGTGCATGGACAATCCAAACACGGACAGGTGTTGCTGCAAGGAGTGACCGGCAGAACGGAAGTGGCGTGACACCGGGGTGTCATTGCCAACGTTGATGTCTCGGAGGTGTTGCGCGAATCGGTCGGCCAGGCGGCGCCCCGTTTGTCCGATGTACCTTTACTTGTTTTAGTCATTTGACTGTGGCCATATATATAAATTGTGAAGAGTACTTGTAATTCCTATAACATAAATGACAAATGCTCTTCTCAAGCTGGTGTACTCTATGATACAATATATCATATTTTACCAAGATGGCCTTCCCACCAATTTCTAATCAAATATATTTGGAGACACAATATAACAAATCTGTTTCTGTATACATTTTGTCACCATTGAATTTCTCCATGAAACCATTCTGTGATAGCCATATAAATCTCCACTTGTGTTAGAAAATGACTATATTATGGATCACAACTATATAGAGAAGCATGAGAATATAATAAACCTGACTGCATTTTCAATGACAACAATGACAATAATATTTTAATAATCAACATGCCTTAATGATTGTAATGTTACACTGAAGCAAGACGGAAAATGAAGGAATTATGTTGCCTAGGCAGTTAAAGAATGTGATCACCATACAATTTGTAAATGGTTCAACTAGAATGATGATATGTAACTGTTTCTTAAGAATATTGACAAATTACGTTGAAGAATAGTTCTAATTGTGTTTTTGAGAATAGCTTTTGCTAACCTTGTAATTTTGTCTCAAAAATGTAACCAAGCTTTAGTAAGGTGAAAACAGGAAACTATAAGAATATGTGTGTGTGTGGCAGGGGGGGGGGCATTTTGTATATGTTATTTAACATAGATATAGTGTAGAAATCCACATGACCACAGTATTTGTCTCAAAAAGGCATCTTATCCAGATGTATATTGATTTGTTAATCACTTTTATTTTATATCAGTAAAGGCTAAATTTGTCTACACATGCAGCCACTAGTGAATGCTTGCTGCTGAGAATGTGAAAAATACACAGAAATGCAGATTTAGCACTTCCACCACCACCACTGCCAGATAATTTCTATGATGCAATAAAGACTTGTGGTCCCAGGAAATGATATACAGCACCAGTCGAGTCATCAGATGGGGCATCTCAACTGAAAGACCATTTGTCAATAGCAGAGTGCAAGAGAACACTTCAACCAGTTTTTAATCACTAGATCCAGCAGTCTTGGGAGAATTTTGTGAAATGTTCATACTCCAAGACCTTGACAAACCATCATCATCAACTTGGTAAAAAATCTTGGACAGGGAAATATCACAGTCAAGATCTTGAGTGAGTGTGATTATATTCAGCATACTAATGATTCGATATATAACACATAAACAAGGTACCAGCTTCTTTTCTCCTCATTTTCTCAGAATAGCAGCAACTATTAGTCATGCCCACCTAATTCCGATAATGAAGCAGCCTCATTTCCAACAACTACACACTGCACAAAGTAGCAGCACAGAGAAAACCCTAGTTGAACAAGCATCAGTACCAGTGAGTCAACCCTGTACAAGAATTGACTGAGATGTGTCAGATATATGAAGTACATTTTAACTCACATCTCATTGGTAGAATCCACTATAGTCAGAGCACCAAAGATTCTATTCAAAGACCAGTTTGAACAAGTGCAATATCTTATCTTCAAGAGTTGAAAGACACTGGTAGCCACCATTTACTTTGGTAATGTCCCTGTTAGAAGATGATTAAATATAAGGTGAAGAAACCCACTCAGTACTACCAAAGGAAGCAACAAAGAACTGTATATGCAGAGTTACAGCTGGTTGTTCCAGACGAAGATTTATACATCCTGTTTGTGACCATCAAGAATTGGTTATAAAGTCATGAAAGGATCCACTAATGAAGATAATGGCAATCAAACGATATCAGTTCATAATATAAGAAAACAACTATAAGCAAGGATATACAAGAAGACAAATAGCCATTGGCTGGGACATCTTTAATTTTAGCCCTGATCTATGAGAGGCAACCAAGGGGCTAAACAGTATTGTCTACAAGGCATTCCACTATTTTTGTTCTAAGATAAATTTTAATTGACAATGAAAACAACTAAACCTATCTTTCTAAAGTTATTTCCAGCTCAGAACCAATTCTCAAATTTATAAATGACAGACAAGAAAAAATGAATACACCTACATATATATATATATATATATATATATATATATATATATATATATATATATATATAGGTGTATTCATTTTTTTTCCTTTTTGGTTTTATATTGTGTCTAGCTACCATCATTATTTTATAAATATGTGTGTTGGGGGTGCATTTATATATATATATATATATATATATATATGTGTGTGTACATCTCTCTATTCAAATATACAAGTGTGACACAATACGAAAAAAAAAAATCTTCTTCAACCGAGAAAAAACAATTTGAGGTCTGTACAGGAGAAAAAAACTCGATTTTTAAAAACAAGCATAATAATACCAACAACAATATGGTGATGATGACATCGACTGATGCAAACAACATAAATGGTAATAATATTAACAAAAACAATATTAAACACAATAGCAGTAATAAACTAATAAAAAGTAAAATACCAAAGACAATAGCGAAAACAATGACAATGGGCACAATAACAAAATTATGACAATATCAAAAACAATAACAACAACATCGCTATGAAATAGTGTGGAAGGTTGAATGTTGAAAACAGGATATACTGACTGTAATGTAGTGAAATGATATATAATAGAGTGGTGGCAATATCAGTGGTGTCAGAGAGAGAAAAAAAAGAGTGTGGTGGTTGTAGTTTAAGTAGTAAGGAAAGTGATGGTTATGATAACATACAAGGTAGGAACAGTATATTATCTATATAAAACGGTATACCAGTCTAATGGTATATTGGTATATCATTATAACAAGTATATCTGTTTTACATTATATCACCAAGATAGCTTGTATTTAATAGTGTCCCTTAACATTATAAGTAAACTTTGAATTTCATCACTGTGTGAAGGAGATAAAATGAAGTACCAGTTAACTATTGGGATTAATTTAGTAGAGAGGGGGGAAGTAAGGAAAGGTGAGAGAGAAAGATGAAGAGGTGAAGAGAAAGAGAGAGAGGGAGAAAAAGAGAGATTAAAATTTAAAGAAAGGGATAAGTTGAAATTGACAAACAAGAAACAAAAAGACAGACAGAATGGGAGAGAGTCAGACAGAAAAGCAAACAGACAGAAAGCGGCAGAAAGAGAAAATATTCTCTCAATGGTAAATAATCTGTCAAAGTTGAGTGATTAATTGTATTAAATAAATATATTGTGTAAACATTGGAAGAGTAAACTGTATTGAAATATACTATAGATAGGACAGTGCAGAGTATTAGACACAAAACCACAGTCCTGTAGGTAGAGTAAAGTAGTTATGTGTAATATAGTAGATGAAACAATGTACTGTTCTCCTATGGGGTATCATTGTTAAATTCTTTCAAATGCTCAGAAATCTTTCCAGATCAGCAAAAGCTTCCATTATATAGGTGACCTAATTGGTGATGGAGGAATGTGCCCCACAATCGTAGTAATAAGAGTGAGAACAGGGTGGAAAATGTTCAAAAGTAAATATCTCTGCTGGCTCCAAAAAGACTTCTTTTTTTTGTTTAAGTCAGTGGTTCTCAGCTGTTTGTTATCTATGTACCCCTTTGATTATGATTTTATTCTGGTGGACCTCCCTAGTCGTTCAAATGTTTAAAAGCTAGTTTTATAGATACTTCTTTCAAAATTCCTATTTTGCTTAACTTTTGTAAGCTGAACTATGTAAAATGTTCAGCCCGGGTGAAGCCGACCGCGGATACAGATCTCGGTGGTAATAGCAAATATTCGAACCTAGCTGTTTCTTGCAATAAATACATCTAAATTAAAATTTTTTCATGGACCCTTAATATTCTATTGTGGATCCTTAATTTATTATTTGGCCTGCATGGACACTGAGTACCCTGGTTAAGAACCACCGGTCTAAGAGAAGAACAAATTTTGTAATGCTTATGTACAAAGTGTGATGTTGCATTGTAAAGAAATATGGATGTGTGAATGCTGGAAAGAAAGCAAGAATGCTCTGCAAAAAGGTTTATGAATGAATGAGAGAGCCCCATATAAGCTGAAGAAATTATTGCATTTAAGAGGAATCAGATGCAATATGCAAGAGAGAAGACTGCTTTGGTATAGACATGTGATGCAAATAGGGGATGAAGTAGGGACATCAAGGAAAATATGGGAAGAATATGAAGGCTGATATCATGAAAGGTATAATGAAGAACCACAAGTGGCAAGCACTTTGCTGGAGAAAACCTGTCCAATCTAAACAAGAATGTTGAGACACATGTAGAATAAAAATAATGAGTTATACAGTTATGTGTACTGGGAAATTGAAAGCTAACTGCAGTGGCAATTGTCATAAAATTGGCACAACACAAAGCACTGCTCTTTTGTCACATTAAGAGTTTCTGAAATAGATTCACGGACAAATATTTGGAAAATAATATCAATTAGATTAATCTTAATAAATGACTAGTATTTATTTTACTGGCCTCAATGAGATTTGAACTGAGAATGTAAGGAGCTATAACTAAATGCTGCAAGGTATCTGTCACTCACTAGAAAATATGAAATAGCCTGAGGTTGAGGCAATAAGTGTGAAAATAGAGAGCAAAGAGAGGCTTGGTGTGACGGTGAGATTGTTAGATGCCAACCTGAACTTGGTGAACCAAATATTGGCACAAATTAAAGAGAGGACAATTGGTACAAGAGAGGAAGTCATTTGTCATATTATCCTGCTGAATAAAAGAAAGAGAGCAGATTTAATCAGACCCTCACTGAACATAAGGAAGGAACAGAACAAAATGGAAGAGAAAAAAGAAGAGAGTGGTATCACCAGATTTCTGAGAATCTATTAATATGACCATTAAGATCAGTAATTTTTATTAAATCTATTTCAGACAAATCAGACTCCTCATTGAATTAGTAACTAAATAGGGATATTTGTCTGCAAATGCATTTCCAGAGCAGTTTTAAAAGCTATTTTGCACCTGCTACATGATCAGCCAGAGGTATGTATTGATTTCCAAGACACAGTATGTGTGTGTGTGTAGAAAGAGAGAAAGGGATAAATAGTGTAAGATGAAATATGAAAGAGCCAAGGAAGAAACTCAACACATTATCTACCATTGTTAAGTATTTCTTCAAAGCAGCAAGAGAAACTGGTGAAGGTTAGTGATGCGTATAAGTAAACTTATTTGTAGCTCTTGTCATCATTTGTGAAGGAGAAAGTTGTATAGAATCAGGTAGAGTTCTTTCACATCTATTGTTTGTTCAATACTGATAAGACATGAAAGGTGTTCCTTTATTTTATGCTTATTGATTTTACTTACCAAACATTCTAGCTTACAACAGCGATTGTCAGTGTATTTTACAGTGTGTGTGTGTGTGTGTGTGTGTGTGTGTCTGTGTGTGTGTGTGTGTGTGTGTCTGTGTGTGTGTGTGTGTGTGTGTGTGTGTGTGTGTGTGTGTGTGTGTGCGTGTGGTGTACAACATCATCATCATCATCATTTTTATGTCCATTTTACCATGCTTGCATGAGCAGATTGGATCTTCTCCAGCTCAGCTTCTTACTACGCGGTGTGGTGCTCTGTCATCTCCTTTGTAAATTTCAGCCAGCTGAGATCAGCTTTCACCATTTCTTTCCATGTCTTCCTCTGTATGTGTGCAAAGTGCAGTGTTGCATGGTATCAAAACATGGGTATTGAAAGCAGAAAACCGAGTGAAAGCTGGAAATAATTGAAGCAAGCTCAGCTTGATGTGTACTGTCAGTGTGGATGATGGAGCACAAAAGAACTGAGAAAAGGCAAGGTTGAAGAAGATTCGGATGTATTATACAAGACAGGGGATTGTGCTGGTAGAGCTGTGTGGAATGGAATAATAGTTAGGTACACAAGTGGTAAATGGGAGCATCATGCAGAAGAGATAGACTAAGGAAGTCAGGGATAAAAAAAAAACTATTCTTTATTCTCTACAGAAGCAAGTGGACCTTCACAAAGACAGAACAAATGGCAAGTTGCTGTGATTGGTCAGCACCTGCCCAATACAGGGAAATGTAGCAAAACACATGTAGCATAATGAATTCGTGAGCATTTTCATGTACCAAAACATAGAATACTTTATTTAACTGTTCAAAACCAAAGTGTCATGCTGGTGACTCACAAGTTTTCTCAATATAAGCATACTGCGAAAAAATAAGTAGACAAATATAGAATTATCAGCTAAGATGTACACAGATATATATTCCTTAATACACACACACATATATATGTATATTTTATATTCATAGATATATCTATGTGTGTGTGTGTGTATGTGTGTGTGTATATATATATATATATATATATATATATATATATATATATATATATATATATGAAGTTGAGTAAAATGTATGCAACATTTTGAACCATGAAAAATTTGTATCAGATTTTTGAAGAGTTTTGAATTATTTTAAACATATTTTGAAGGTTTCTGATAATGCAGACAGAAGCTTGCCCAAATGCATAAATAAAGTAACACTGATACTTTCTTCACCATTGTTACAATCATCTGGAATGGAACTGTCAAAGCACAATATTCGAGCAATTTTGCTGTTCAACTTCAAAAAAAGATGCAAAGTAATTGAAACTGCTCATGATATCAATGAAACATTTGGTCAGGAAATGACCAGTGAGTGGTCAGCTCGAAAATGGTTTAAATGATTTTGCAGTGGAGACCTGAGCCCTGAAGATCATGAGCATAGTAGACAACAGTCTGTCATCGATGATGGTCAATTAAAGACCATCATTGAGTAAGATCCATGTAAAACCACTCGAGAACTGGCAAAATAACTTCAAGGTAGCCAGGAAACTGCCTGCAACCATTTGCATGTGATCAGAAAATCAAGAAAGCTTGACAGATGTGTCCCACATGATTTGAATGAAAATCAGAAAATGCGCAGTTCTTTTACAGGGCTTAGAAAAACTGAAGGACCATTGCAATAAATGTATCGATCTGAGAAAGGAATATGTTGAATAAAATCATAACTGATCCTCCTGTATTTTCTTTCACTCAAGGCTAGGAACTTTTCAGCACCCCCTTATACACCTACAAAAAATTATGTTACAGCACCTTAATCCCTACCCTTGAGTTAGGGTGCATTTTCCCATGGGTAGATGAGTCTTCTGCAGCATTGAATATTGCCAGTCAGCAGGGTCCTTTTATAATTTCCTTCAATAGATGTAGCATCTTCAGATCAGCCTTCACCACTTCATCCTCAGTCTTCCTTGATCTCCCTCTTCCACAGGTTCCACTAAATTGGAATACTCAACGATTTTGTATGCAGTGGTCATACTCCACACATATCACATACCTCTAATAGAGCGGACTCCTTTTTTGTATAGTACATCTGATTTCTCTTATAACCAGTTTTTCTCTAAGCTCCTTTTGTACTCTGACATTCATGCACACTAATATTGCACTTCCACTGGAGCATGCTAGCTTTATTTCATTCCAATCTTCTCAAATACTCTGTATTCACGCCCCATGTCTCACTACCATGCAGAAACACAGTTTTAACACACGCAGTATACAATCTGCTTTTCATTGTGAAGGGAGACCTTCTTGCCAGCAGCCATGTTAGTAACTCT
>NC_142939.1:46205723-46220723 GCF_046866305.1 Octopus bimaculoides
ACCACAAGCACATACGTGAGAGAAACACACAGACACTGAATGAGTGTTAAGCTTGCAAAAGAAAATAAATAGCCAAAAAAGAACAAAACGAAACAAACTAACAAAAATATATATAATGAAAGAAACACCTTGCTTATATTCACAGAGAAGTTGCTAAGATTTGACAGTAATGTTACATTGATTGTGGAGTTTGATTCATTGAAGAATTTCCTTTTTGGTAAATTCTTTGGCCTATTCTTTTTTTCATATAAAAATATACTTTCTACATTACACAGAATAAACAACCAAAACATACATACATATAAACATACATACATACATACATACATACATACATGCTGTTGTTGGCACTCTGTCGCTTACGACGTCAAAGGTTCCACTTGATCCAATCAACGGAACAGCCTGCTCGTGAAATTAACGTGCAAGTGGCTGAGCACTCCACAGACATGTGTACTGTTAACATAGGGGATATTCAGCGTGACACAGTGTGACAAGGCTGACCCTTTGAATTACAGGCACAACAGGAAGTAAGAGTGAGAGAAAGTTGTGGTGGAAGAGTACAGAAGGGTTCACCACCATCCCCTGTCGGAGCCTCATGGAGCTTTAGGTGTTTTCACTCAATAAACACTTACAACACCCGGTCTGGGAATCGAAACCGTGATCCTATGACCGCGAGTCCGCTGCCCTAAACACTGGGCCATTGCGCAGCGGGATCAAACCCTAGACCTGTGATTATAAACTGAAATTCTTAATTATTTGGTTACCTATGCTTCAGCTACACATACTTTAAATTCCAACTGAATTTATCCATTAAGGTTTTGTTTTGATTTCTTTACTCTTTTACTAATTTCAAATCAAGAGCTGCAGCCAGGTTGGGCTATTGCCATTAATTTTGTTACACTTTCATTACTTGAAAATCTCTTCTGACATATGACATTTGGAGAATGAGGATGTTTCATGTTGCAGTTTCCTGTCTGCATTTCCTGCTGCAAGGTAGGTTCATCCAGAATTCTTATCAGGAGGAGATCCAGTTTTATTTTGAAAACATTTATATCCATCCTATGAAGGTTGTTCAGGATTTTTCTTTGAGATCAGTGGGGGCATGTGGGGATGAGCCAAAAGAAGAGGGCCAAGGGATTGACTGGAAGAGGAAGCGTGAGAATGAATGTGTAGGGGAGACAGAACAAGGTCAGCCTCTTCTTGCCCAGAATTCACTCCCAGGTTGGTCAGATAGCAGCTGCTTATACTGGGTGACAGGGTAAGGCAGGATCGTCGAAGTGACTACTACTAGACAGGCACAGACAAGACAGGAAGGTAGGTGAACCGCTTTTCATTTCCCACGCATGACAGTTAATTTATGCCATCATCATCATCATGAAGCAGTATAAAGATCTATTGAAAAAAATAATTATGAGGTGAGTAAGTGACTGAACTGACTCCAAAATACTATGGCTACTTATTTTAACAAACCTAGAAATATGCAAATTCAAAGTTCACCACAGCAAGATTTGATCCCGAAGAAAGGCACAAAGAATACATTGGGTAATGTTGTTCAAAATCTCCATGAAGACTAAATAGATGATCCTGGCTATAATGTCTTTCAACATTGGTCTGTTGAATCAGATGTGATATCAAGCTAAACAAGTTTGCAGTTTTTTAATCTTCATTTAGTAGACCTTGAGGAAATAAATATTTATCAAAAGACTTTTAGAAATCCTTCTGTAAACACTTGACAACTGTTTGCAAGTCATTACCTATCTGCAGGTCAGGTTATGTAACCCATTGATATTTTAGATTATTTACTGATTTATTTCAAACTTGTTCTTCCATTGCTTTCAAATTTCCAATTAATTTTCTGCTGTAAATTCAAAAGATTAATATTTGGTTCCTTCTTATTTGATTGCTTCATTTTATCCCAAACATTTCCAAGAAACTATTCCCCAAAATTTAACCAATACTTGTTATGATTATAGAGGCTGACAAGAACATTATAGTATCAAAACATGGAATACTGGATCACTATAAGACATCAGGAAATCTCAAATAATCTCACAAAACAAATATTAAAGTTTTAATTAGCATATTGTTTCCTACACCAAACTAGTATACATCCAGTACTTCTTAATATGTTGTGTAGCATCTTCAAATTCCATTGAGGTTGACTTCGCCTTTCATCCCTTTTTGGGGCCAATAAAATGAGTACAAGTTAAACACTAGGGTCAATGTAATTGACTTACACCATCCTCCAAAAAAGGGATTTTACTTACTAGATTTTATCACATTGCAAACTACCAGTCAAGATAACTTAATAACATTCATATTACCATGTCAATATCTTTACCCTCTATAAGCCCTACTCACCACATCACATACCTTTCCACACAACATTTCTAACCCATGATAGTTGTCGTCCACATCATCAAAGTCATTACACATGACAACCTTTACACCCTACAGGCGTTACCCACCCACACCAAAACCCAGCAGTCTTAATCTTAGTCTTTCACCTACCCAACAGTCCTTAACCAACATCCCACAGTGTTGACCCAAGAACTCACAGTCCTCACCCAGTCCCACCACACAAAATCCAACAGTGACAGAATCCTTCAAGAACTTATTAATGTCGACACACTGTGTTATTGATATGAAACATAGTTGAATAGAGAAGATTAGTATTGATCATTTTAGAATCAGAAGACATATTGGATTACAGGAATCACACACACACACACACACACACACACACACACTCACATGCACAAACACAATATTTCTTTAGGCACACATACACAATATACATCATTACTACTACCACTACACACACACACACACACACACACACACACATACACACAAAGTTTCTAAAAATATCATGAAAACATACTCAATACCATAAAACTGTTATCTAAAGAATGCTAGAACTCATCTAGACAAATGATGCCAACACTGCAACATACCATGTTCTGATAAGTATTTGTACTCTATTGATTACTGTGGAGAATGCAAGAAAGAAGGAGAGGTAGGAGAGAAAAGTGGAAGAAAGGCAGGAAGAACAGACAGAGAGAAGGATAGAGAGAGAGAGAGGGACAGAGTGAGAGTTGAGTAAGATAGCTATATCCAGTTTGGTTTCCAAATTTTCACTTGTTCTTCACATGTGTGTGAATTTATATTTAGACACACACACACACACACATTCATACCCTCACACACATTCATACCCTCACACACATTCATACCCTCACACAAATATACAGACATGCTCATCTCCATGTCTGAACATGTGTGTCTGTATGTGTATATAGTCTCTCTTTGAATTATTCATGTCCATATCAAAATAAACATGCATGCACCAGTGATTTGAAGCTGTTTACTTCTTTTCAGTGTGAAAAACGTATCATGTTGTTGTGTAAAATGCTCCCCTCCCTGGGGCCTTCATCTGAAGTCACTAGCAACTTTGTAAAGCAATAAATACAAGCTATCTCCTCTGAAGAAATCATACAACAAAACATTGATATTCATGAAGACTACTTTCACAGAAATATGCTAATAGCACAAGTGTAGCAAGAGAATGGCTTTTAAACAATGTGCATGGAGCAGCTTCAATAAATATAGTACAGTAGGTCACACAGACAACACAAGTTCAATTCTAGTCTAGGGAACAAAAATAAAATTTCATCTCATTAATTGTATTAATTATTCTGAAATGATATTATTCTACATTCTTAAATCCACACTGGCCTTTCCCACCACCACAGTGTAATGATAACAGTCAGACTGTTTCTTCCAGGATGGCATTTCATCTGCTCATCCTTCATTACTTGTTATCATTATCAGACTGCCTCTCTCTCACCTACACCTCTCTAATATTATCTCTCTTCCATCACAATACAGGTGTAATGAACTGTGATATCAAATCTATCCATATTCAGTTGTGTCACCCTTCTTTACCACTAACCATTGTTCTTCCCCCACATCACCCCACCACACCCACCCCAAGGAACTCTTAATTCACAGCTATCACTCTCACCATTACCAATTTCTGTTGCTACCCATATCTTTCACTCTCTCCTACCATGATGTATCTTTATTTCTATCCATCTTCCTAATCATGTTTTTCTCTTCAGCCTCATTACCAATATACAGCTCTCACTGTCCCTCATTCTCTAGACCCTTCCCCATCCTCTTGCTTTCCCCCACCCCTCACTCACACACATAATGTCTATAATGTTTGCCTTAAATAAACAGCAATTATGTAGATGAGAGATGACAATTATGTCAAGCAGAGGACAAGGCAACCTCTCTGATGTTGGTTCCACAATACACTCTGTAAATTAATTGCAGATTGAGAGAGACAGAGGAAGGTAGACAGAGGAGCATATGGTGACCTCTCTAGCGTTGGTTCCATGTAAAATTACATCCATTTGACTCTGTAAAGTGGTCAATGATAGGAAGGGCATCCAGCTATAGAAACTAAGCCAAAAGTGGAATGTACAAATGAAATGTGGTCTTCCAACTCATGTAAGACTGCAATAACTACTTAATATGACAAAGGTGATGAAAAGGGTCAGATCAACAACAAAGACAATAAAGACACATTAATAAATAGAAAACAATAAATAGTAATAACAATACAGGATTCCTAACATATGGAGTAGTCAGAGTATCTCACACACAACCCTGGATTACTATAACACACTGAAAGCTTTCAGCTAAGCCCATTTCATCACCCTCACATACTTCACATAAAATTTACCTTCCTCCTCAAGTGGTACTTAATAAAGTTAATGAGAGCTTATATTGAGAAGAGCTATGTCCTCAAACCTTTCTACAATATCTATCAGATGAAATCTTTTACTGTTGCATCAGGCAGAAGATTACTCTTCCTTTCTTGCCAAATGAAGATGATGAGTGGCTCATTATAATAAACTTGGTTGGCAGTTGGATTTGTTCCAAATATGATAACAGCAGTTTGATATAAACCCACAGATCAGCAACACAAGGACAGTAAAAGAGCGTGTGCCAGACTGTTTTGTTAACCTGTGTGGACAGGTGGTTGCTTGTGGTCCCAACATGACCATGTTATTAGATGTTATCTCATATAAGCAAAGCCCTGTTGAATGCCAGGTTAAGGGATCTTAGAAATTGTCCATGCTACCTGGCATAGAGTATTTCAGAAGAGATTACTTAGATTATCCTCATCAACACCCAAACTCACTCCGCTGCTATCATCAGTGATACTCCCCACTAACCTTGTACATAATGTGTGGGTTGAGTTCCCATTGACCACAGCCCAGCTGGTAGAGAGCAATGAACACCTGGCAATATTTTAGATGTTGACCACCCCAAAAGATTGGCTGTGAAAGACGTGTTGTACATACAGCTACCACACCTATACATTATCATCAACATCATCCACAGTGTAATGATAAAAGACAGGTCGCAAATAGCAACCAAGGCTATCCACCATTGTTGTCCTTACCATAAAATAACTTAACAGTGAAAGTGAAAACTTAGGCCAAATTAATTGATGTTTCCATATTTAAATGTTACAAGAAATAGTATGAGAAACTGGACAAATATTCTTAACAGCTTATTAATATAACTATTTAGTTAATTATTTTTAATGGATCCTGCATCTCGCAAGAACAAAGTGTAAAAACCACTTCAAGATAATTCAATGACTCATCTGTTGAAATATAATTCTATTAAAGTTTAAAACTGTAACTTAAGTCACTGAAGTATTGCTTGAAGAAGTGAGAAGGAAAAACGACTTAATGAATGAAATTTCTGAAGACACTAGAGAATAAAGATAACAGTTCCTCAGAGAAATGAAAGAATATATTAGCTAAGGAATTAGGAAAATAAGGAAGAATATGCTGGCCAAAGAATTGAAGGAATCAGCCATTTGCTTGTTTCTTAATTACTAAATCTGATTAGCAGACATAAATAAATACAAATTTTGTTATTTTTATGAAATTTTTATTTTCTAAGTTTTGTTTTTCCTTTTTGTTTTTTTAATTTCTAATTCCTCAACTCTGTTCAATGTTCACATTGAATTTTTTTCCAAACAATGACAGATGTGAAAATGTTTTATTAATAATTAGTGCAGCTCCTAAGGAAAGACATTGAACTCAAATGACTTGCTTGCTAAAAGGTATTTTGGTACAGTGAACCAATGATTGCACTGGAAATGTATTTGATACTCACTTGTGTCAGAGAGATATTAATAGTAATTTAGTGATAACAGGTGATAACCACACACACAGAGACAAGTAGTTATTCATAGTAAATTAGTTGAATACAGTTGAACACTATAGAAAAATAAGTTGTTCGTAGCAAATTAGTTAATTATAGGCAAGAAGTATATAGAAACAAGGAGTAAGAGTAAATTAGTCATTATAGGTGAGGACTACTACATGGAAATGAAGAGTTAGAGTAAAATTACTTGATTTACAGGTGCAGAGTATATAGGAACAAGTTGATTACAGGTGATGAGCAATACAATACAAGTTGGAAAACAGATTTTTATCTCTCTTAGGAATGTGTAAAATTCCTAATTTTAAAATTCCAAATTCTGTCACTACTGATTAGAAATTGGTTTAAAAATGCACATTTTTAATGAAATGAATGGGAGATGTATATGTATATATATAGGAAAATGAAGAATAAGGCAGAATGCTAAACTGGAAGCATATTTTAATAAAGATTTCTAACCGGCTTTCATTGCGAAGCAAATTTTCAAGAAGGAGAATGAAAATGTTTTTTACAAAGAAGTACAAAATGAAGAAAATAATATATAAAAAAATAATATATAAAAAAATAAATATACCAATACATTATATTGTCTTTGAGCTTTTGAAGCTCAATGGTAGTTCATGTATATAATGGTTGGAAAAATAAGGATGCATGAGAATTGAGAGTTGTGTTAGGTTTTAAAAAGAGTTAAAAGTTTGTGTTAAGCAGGAAGTGTGGTGTCAAAACAGGAAGTGTGTGTAAGGGGAGACAAATGTTTTTAGTTGGAGTTATGAACTCTTTTTCAACAGGAAGTTTATGTCTGTTCCTAGAGAAATAAGATCACTGAGGGGTGTGTGTGTTAAGAAATGGTTGGAATTTCTCTATGAAAAGATTCTCCTTGTTGATTCTTTCTTGTGTGGTGATTCTGCCTTTACATTGATAGAAAGGGAATATAAGGAATTTAGTTTTTGTTTCTGGCGCAAGAGTCTATATGGCCACTGAATGGAATTTGGCGGTATTGAGGGAGAATTATTTGTTCTTTATGGACTGCTACTCTTCTACGCAACGGGAGGCTTGTCTGTCCGATATAGAAATTTTGGCAACCTGCGCATATGAGGACAAAAATGAGGTTACCAGAAGAACAAGTTAAATTGGTTTTGATTTTAAACTTTGTTCCTCATTTGAACATAAATTCAGAGCCTTCAAGTAGGTAGGGGCAGGTACCACAATTAGGGCGTGCACATTTTTTAACTGATGGGGGTGGAAGTGTTGCCTTTTGCATTTAAGGACTTCGTGTGTATTGATGATATTGTTCATTTTCGGGTCTGTGGTGAGTAAGGGGAGGTTTTGTTTGATTGTGGTGTATGCTTCGATGTTTTTGGGGTTGTGGGTGGAGATGTATGGAAGTATTTTGGGGTTGGGTGTTGAAAAAGAGTTCACAACTCCAACTAAAAACATTTGTCTCCCCTTACACACACTTCCTGTGTTGACACCATACTTCCTGCTTAACACAAACTCTTGTGTAGTTTGTAACATATCATCCTATGGTAAACTTTGTCAAAGGCCTTGGTAAAGTTGAGATACATCACATCCACATTTAAACGGTTGAACTGCTGACAGCATGCCCATTGCTAAGGGGGTGCACTAGGCGGCACTGTCCCCTCACTATTCAATGGTACACCCTCAGATTTACTGTAATACACTTATTTCAAAACTCCACTTCAGCATTATTACAAATTAGTGCCCACCCAGAATATTCTGAAGAATTTCCAAGCACCAAAGTCTGGCAATAGCCTCGCTGACTGACTGAGAAAGACCCAGTTGGCGAGAATTTTTTGAAGGGTTGGAGTGGACAACTTATCAGTCATAGAACAAACGAGATTATGGAATGTGCACACCTTATACAAAAGTGTTAATTTGCAGTAAAAACAGCTGATAGCGTAGAATAAATAGATGAAAAAAAAAAAGATAGACGTAGTTTAGGCAACCAATGAAATTATGCATGTATATAAAATATATAAAACGATTAACACAACAATAGCAGCAAAACAGATTAATTAAACAGGTGGGGAGTGGATTAAACACATCTCAACCCTGTGGGATTAGAAATAATATTTTACATACAAAATCTAACGATATTATCACGTTTGCTTACATGTGATGAGTAAGCTTTCTTATTAAACGTTAATTATGTAGTTGGTAGGTAATAAGTTCAAGTTAATTACTTAGTTTAATTAGAGTTTACCAGTGCTCTAACTGATGTGAATTATTAATAATAAACAAACCTTTGAAATTCACCTTAACACGTAAAATTAATATGACTTTCGCCAGTGTGTGTGTGTGTATGTATATAGGTAATCTTCCAGTTTCGAGAAGTAAAACAAATAAATAAAAATATTCAAGGGAAATGACTGAACGACTTACCAGTATTATCCGTACTACTTTTTCTCTAAAACAGCATGCGACGGAATTTTTTTTTTTTTTGATAAAAGTTTAAAATGTTTTTTTTCTTTTTACAAACAGCATGCGACGGAATTTTTTTTTTTTTAAGGTTAGGGTTAGATGTTGTGCAGCCGGTCTTCCACAAGGCATTTTCGATTTCTCATAAGAAACAATGATATTCAATCACGTGTGTGATTTATATATAAACAGTTGACGTCAATCAAATCACGTGACTTATTTATAAACAAAGTAGTACGGATAAAACTGGTAAGACGTTCAGTTATTTCCCTTGTATTTTATTTACTTTTTAACCGCTCGAAACTGGAAGATTACCCATACATATATATATATATATACACACACATATTACATATACAATACACACACACACACACACACATATTACATATACAATACACACACACACACATATATATATATATATATATATATATATATATATATATATATATACAGTGAATTAATCTTGTTTGTGTGGGGTGGGGATATCCGTAGTAGGTTGTTTAAAGTTGGTCTCCAAAAGGACAGATGTTTTGACAATAATCACCTCTTAACATTCCGTGAATTTTTTCTATGAACAAGTTGATGCTTCCGCACACCACAAGTAGATCCAAAGAACGTAGTAAAGTTGTCCAGATAGGAACCACATACAAACAACATACTGGAATCGCTAGAATGTCAACAAAAATTCTAAGGTGTGATGTTTAATGTCTATAAAATAAAGTATAAAATGGTAATTAACTCGGTTTCATTAATATTAGTAGTCACTTACGTCAAATGATATATTTGTAAATCGTGTGAAAAATGTAGCATATTGTTTCAATGTGTTGGTGCCTTCTGTTTTGTACTGGAAGATATACTTTATGTATATACGTATACATTCGACAAGAGGGAGAGAGAAAGTGGGGAGAGACAGACCGGTAGATAGATAAATAGGTAGATAGAAAGATAGATAAACGACTGCATGAGTACATCAACCCAGCTGATGCCAAGTGCACTGCAGAAAGTATGACATGGCAATAAAAACAAACGTGGCCTTATCGCTGATACCAAGCCACCTCATTCATTTCCCATGGACACTTTTAGATAGCAATTTAAATATATCATATGTGTGTGTGTGTTTGCGAATGTGTAACGAAAAGGGAAAACCTTGATCAACATAATTTAACATACTTACAAGTCAGTTTTGTTGCTGTTGTATTTACTATATATACGTCAGTGGGTGCTGGTAGTGAAAAAAAAAATACAACTGTTTGTCCAGCCATCACCAGCGCAACTGTCAACCACTTGACACAGACACAAAGCGATGTTGACAGTCCACCTGCCTCAACCAATTAAATTTCCTTAATCACACACACACACACACCGAAAGGCCTTCAGCAAATTTCCTGACTTCTTTTCATTTTCCTAACCATGTAGAAAGTTTAGGGAAATAAAATGTACAGATTCCTGCACAAAACACCTGCGTAATATCAGAGGCATGGTAACGACACAGGTAAGTGCTGACAATGGTGTATGGTTATAATAAGACTGGGCACTAACAGTTTTGGAGTATGTTGACAAGGATGCTAACATCAGTACAACAGTGGTGAATGGTATTAATAATAAATGTTGGGTTCTGACAGTAATAAGGGTGGTGTTGGCAGTAGTACTGTATGGTGATAAGGGTAGGTGCCTGGACCGAAGCATTTAAAAGATTGTGGTGCCCTCATATCTATGTAATTCAAAATATAAACGACTTATTTTTTTAAATCGCAAAGTCATTAATCAGACCCTTAAAATTAATCTTACGTAACACATCAGCTTCTAATTTAGTAAAGATAAGGCAACCCGAATATCATTTTAGCAAACTTAAAGTGATTTCTGTTGTACTGTAAACCATTTATCATTTCTGTTCCCCACACCCTTGATGTCCTAAGCACCTGCTTATTTTGCTTAATGGTTAATCTAGCGTTGGTAGGTGCTGACAGTTGTGGTGAATGTAATAAGAGTGGACACTGATTGAAGTGTATGATATTAAGGTTGGATGCCCACGAATGTGGAGTATGATAATAATAAGGGTGGCAAGAGAGGAGAATAGTGTACCAGTGAAACAAGTAATCTATTATACAATAGGCATAAGGCCAATAAAAACAGTTTTTGAGAAAGATAATAGACATAGTTTATGGAATCAACGCACAGTATATTACTGGTACAGTCTTGAAAGTCAACGGTGACTTGAGTATCATTTGAACCCATATTGGAAAGTATGATTTCCTGTCACCAACAATTGATCTTTAATAATAATAATAATAATAATAATAAAAATAATAATAATAATAAAAATAATAATAATAATAATAATAATAATAATAATAATAATAATAATAATAATAATAATAATAATAATCCTTTCTACTATAGGCACAAGGCCTGAAATTTTGGGTATGGGGACTAGTCGATTATATCGACCCTAGTGTTTCACTGATACTTAATTTATCGACCCTGAAAATATGAAAGGCAAAATCAACCTCGGCGGAATTTGAACTCAGAACAAGAAGATAGATGAAACGCTGCCAAGCATTTGGACCGGCGTGCAAACGATTTTGTCTGATCGGGGGAATAGGTGACAGCAGGACTTACTTTCAGACTCATGAAACGATCTATGACAAAGTTCACGTCAACAGGATTTGAACGCAGAACGTAAGGTAAAAGAACTAAAAGGAACAAAATATTTGCCTGGCGCTTCATCGAGTCACCTATCCAGTTGTATTATCTTTATAATGAATATTGATTTCATTATTTTGTCACAAGAGTGACATGAACATACAACATTACAACACAATCGATAAACAATAATATTCTGATGTAACATGAAACAGCAACAAATTCGAAAATAGCCTGGGAGCAGGTGTACACACACACTATAAACAATACACACATACTTACCTGGACTATCACGGTGAAATGACTATTAACAGGTGTGTATATGTGTATACGCATATTATATATATAATACGTATATTTTATATACTTACCTAGAATATCACGGTAAAAGTATTCCAAGTCAGTTAAAAACGGATTATTTATTATAACAATAATTAGTCTGTTGTGGCTGGAAGAAATTTAACAAGATTCATAATCTTCATTTGTAACAGGAAGTAATCTGAAATTGACGGTATAGTTTTGAAACTGGAAACTAATTATGTGTCGCCTAAGCTCTATATACCAGGTGTATTGGTGTAATTTAAAGTAACATCATCAACAAACACTGATCGTATTTACGTCCTGTCTCTACTTAGAACAAGTTCAGTCAAGTAAGGTATTTCAAATATGTTGTCAAAGAGACAACAGTGAACAAGTAGAGTTATGGTTCTTGTTGCACTCAATTGCTGGCTTAAAGTCGTTTTCCAACCACCTGTTTTACTTTACACACACCTACGTGTGTAAGTACATTTATGTTTATATTTATATGTATGTGAATAGATAGATAAATGTTAGTCATCAACACTGAACGTTTTTAAAACGGATGATATATAAACTTGTGACAATACTAATATGAAGCAGATTATACGAGGTCCGTACCCAAAGTGATACAAAAGTTGTCATTACATATTTATCTACGGATATAGGTCGTTCAAATTTCCAATGTCAGTAGAATAACTCTGCCTCTATACAGGTATTGCTCAACATAGTCTCCAGCTTAAGTAATAGATTTGCATAAACGTTGAATATTAACTTTCGAATCCTCTTTGAAAAAATTCAGGTGTGCTCTTTTGTACTCACTTCTTCATCACTTTCACCTTGTCTGCGGGATCAAATCTTTGTCCCCGAACAATGTCCTTTATTGGACTGAGCAGAGGAAAACCGGAGAGTACCAGGTCTTGACTGCACAGTGGATTGGCGTACCACTGGTCAGCCCTATTTGCAGAGTGATTTATTGCCAAAACCGTATGGTCTGGCATTTTTATGATGAATGTCGGTTGTTTTCAGAGTCTTATTAATTCTCTTACTTTCAGTATCTTCTCTAAGCTATCTGAGTGTCTCAATATACTACTTGCAGTTCACAGTGCCGCCACATTCCAGAAAATCATAGAGAATGACACATGTCATCCCAAGAAACAGTCACATGACTTTCTGTACTGATTAATGCTAGCTGATTAATGATTAATGCTTCTTAGGCCTTGGAGAAGAGATGACATGTGTCATTCTCTATGATTTTCTGGAATGTGGCGGCACTGTTAACTGCAAGTAGTATATTGAGACACTCCCATAGATTGAACCTTCGATTCCAGATCCAAATAGTATTTCCTGTCACCAGATCAAAAGAAAACTCGTCTTGAGACTCGTGTAAGGCATAGTCAATAAACCTTGTGGTAATGACTGAGGTTAGGGTTTATTATTTTAATATATTATACATATTTGAATGTTTACATTTGGATAATGCATGTAGTAAATGTTGATAACAAAGGAATAATTATTATCGTAGAGTGAAACGTGTACAAAATAAATGTCTATCAATAATGAGGAAAATTAGACAAACTTACATGTATCTAAATTGGGGGAAATTATTCTATATATGCTACATCAAAATTAACATCTACCCAAGAAAGGAAGGATGCCAAATAAGAAGCTTTCTGTAACTGCCAGTGACTACTCAGACAGTCAGCCCAAGTAGTAGCTTATTTCTGCTTACAGAAGGTGGTTCTATAGGCAATTTGTCACTAATTAGCTAAAATAACATGTGACAGTAGTGAGTCTACCTTTTTGTATGCATGAGGTCACTGCATATGCAATAATGAAGCCAGTAACTTCAAGGAAGCGGATAAGTCAATTACATGAACTCCACTACTCAACTGGTCCTTATTTTATTGACCCCAAAAGGATGAAAGGTAAAGTCAGCTTGAGTAGAATTTGACCTCAGAACATAGGAACGGACAAAATGCCACAAGTGTGTTTACAATTCTACCAGCTCACCACTTTAAATAATCGTGCTATTAAGGAACAGAAGTATTCAATAATGAAAATTTATTACACATTTAATGTATTGGTTCTGATGGTCTGCAAGTTTTTCTCCTAATGCTAAGGAAATGCATCAACATTATGACATACTACCATATCCCTCTGGAAATTGGAAATAATCATATATGTATGTGTGCATATATATATATATATATATATATATATATTTATATGTATATATATATGTGTGTGTGTGTATGTATGTATATATATATATATATATATATATATATATATATATATGTGTGTGTGTGTGTATGTATGTATGATTATTTAAGGTGGTGAGCTGGTAGAATTGTAAACACACTAGGCAAAATACTTAGTGGCATTTTGTCAGTTTCTATGTATATATATATATATATATATATATATATATATATATATATATATATATATATATATATATATATATATACATACATATGTATATATATATGTACATATATACACACATATTATTTTTAAGAATGTATCTGAAGCAGGTGTTTGTATTGATAATAAAATACAAGACCATAATTCAGGATTCGTTATGATATTAACGAGTATTGACAAGGAATTGTATAAAAATAATTTTCATCTAATTTACAAACTAATTTATGTTAAAGTGTTGATAACTTCTCCTAAACCAAGACTAGCAAGTTAATAAAAGAATGACAATTTAATATTGTATCTTATTTCAGTTAAAAACCTGTAAGCAAAATTTCTTCATATTTTAACATTTTTTCAATGTTTTACATTTTTTTGTTATCTTCATCCCCCACCTTAGACAATAGAAATATAAAGTGTGTGTATATGTGTCTATGCATATGTATATGTACATGTGTGTGTCACCTCTACTTGTGACAAGGAAATAATATATGAAACATTAATTGTTAACTTAACTTCCCAACCTATAAAAGTTATTGTAATATCTTAGTTCTTTTTCTCTCTCTCTTTCTCTTAATGAGGCCAAATTATTCCAAGAACGTATTTAACTTCCTGCACTAATGTTCAATCAAAGTTAATGTCTTAGTATAAATGTAAGTTCCAAGGTGGGGAAATACAATTGATTTTTATTGAAACTGGCTGGTGTCATAAAAACTATGATTAATTTTTAAAAGGCTATTTGTTAGTAATTTTCCATAATATTATTGTGCTATGGTTTATGAATCCGTTACACTTATCATATTTATATTATTGGACTGATAAATGCACTTAAACTAAGTGTAATACACACATACACATGCACACTATACATACACACACTCACATATATCAATTGAAGTGTATAGCATTATATGTCCATTATAGATGATCTTGCCA
>NC_142939.1:46223223-46235723 GCF_046866305.1 Octopus bimaculoides
ATACAAAAATTAATGTAAACAGCCATGTGCAATGTGTTACCATAAAGTGACAGTTATATATATATATATATATATATATATATATATATATATATATATATATATATATATATATATATATGTATGTATATGTATATATGTATGTGTGTATGTATGTATGCATGTAGTTGCAAGTGTGGTTATGTGGTAAGAAGCTTGCTTCCAACCATGTGGTTTTGGATTCAGTCCCACTGCATGGCACCTTGGACAAGCGTAGTCTATTATAGTCTCAAACCAACCAATGCTTTGTGAGTAGATTTGGTAGATGGAAACTGAAAGAAGCCAGTCTTGAATATATTCTTTCATTCTTTTATACATTTCAGTCATTTAACTGTGGCAATGCTGGAGCACTACCTAAAATATAAATATATATGTATATCTATGTGTGTATATCTTTGTTTCTGTGTTTGTTCTCCACTACCAATTGACAACTGGTGTTCTTATGTCCTGTTACTTAGCAGTTTGGCAAAAGAGAAAAAAGAAATCAATAGAATAAGTACTAGGCTTAAAAACGGAAAAAATAAATACTGGGATCGATTCATTCAACTAAAATTCTGCAAAGCAGTGCCCCAGTATGGCCACAGTCTAATGACTGAAACAAGTAAAAGATAGAAAATATGTTTATATATGGGCAGTGTCCCAGCATGGCTACAGCCTTACAGCTGAAACATGCAGAAGAATAAAAGAATACAAAGATGATAATGATTACGATGATGATATGAATATATATTTATAAATATATATACATATATATAAGTTAGATAAGGTCAGTTTATGCAATTACCCTGAGTTTCATGTCCATAAAGCACCTAGCTTTATAGCATATCATCAGATCCCAGTCCTGTTGGCCTAAGGCCTCTCTTGCCAGTGGACGAGGAAAAGACTTTGTTACTCTGTCAGCAACAGGGGATTGTCTCCCTTTGGCAGTCAATCATAAATGACCCTGTTATCATGTGGGTCCAAATAGGCCAGCAGGAATTTCCTGAAGTGCAAGCATGGTCTGAAGATTTCTGTTCTAGAGTTAAGGATGTTCCCTAGGTCGAAGGAGTCCTTTAGTATCCTCGCCTGTTCAGCTATGCACAGTTTACAATGTTTATGTAGGGGCTGGGATTTTCTTGGATTCTCCATGGTGTTGACAATGTTGAATTTGCTAGTGTTGATGCTGCTGTTGGTGTTGTCATGAAGACTGTGTATGTGTGTATATGTCACAGATAGTAGACATGTGTTTGTGTTGATTGACATGCCATGACATTCATTATATGTGTGTGTATTCTGTATGTGTGTATGAGTGTTGACATCATGGAAGCCATGTTTGTTTTGTCAAGAAATAAACAAACAAAAATAACGTTTAATCGTTTTCATTAACAAATAGAGGTCCAAATATCACAAAAGTCTGCACTGCGCTGCTGAAGGTAAGTATGGAAAAAGAATTAAGATAAAATATATTATATCTGAGATATTTTGGTTACACACAAACATCTCTAGAGGTTTAGTATAATCAAGATATGTGTATCTATACATCTTTATCTAGACCCATACACACTTGTGTGTGTGTGTGTGTGTGTGTGTGAGCACCATCATCATTATTTTTACATCTGCTTTCCAGTTAAGCATGATTTAGAAGAGTCAGCACAACCCTAGTCTGTTCTTATTCGGAGTTACTGTTCATCTAGTCACATTGAAGTACCATGCTTCATTCATTATTTTCATTTTGGCATTTGGTTTCTTCTATACCTGGATGCCATTACTGCACCAACCAGTTCAAAAAATGCATTTAGTGCCTTTTATTTTGTCACCATCTTTGGTGGGTTGACTTGAATCTCATAAGATTAAAGAGACTTTATTACTTTATGATGTGCTCATTCGCTGAAATTTTTCATCTAAACTCTCTTCACCTTCTCAATGTGGTGCTTTAATTTTTCCTTTTGTTTTTGTCACAAATAAATAATGGATTTACCAATTCAAAACTGAAAGGTTGCGTCACAATTTCCTTCTTCTTCAGCTAATTTCAATATTCAGAGCTGTTCTCCAGAGTGTTGATGCTTGAAAGAATTCTGGGGTTAATATTGTGGTAACCTGTGAACAAGTCAGTGAGCAATATTTTCCGTGAAATAACAAATATGTGACATGAGTACTTCCTTTTCAAAATAAACTACGTATTTAAAAGACTGTAGCTATAACCATCCAACCAAATGTGCATGTTGACAATATCCTTGTTTCAAATGTGGAATGTCCATTTATAGCACTTTCACCAAAGTAGACTTACCTCATTAATGCACAGCTGCAAGAACTTGTTACCAAGAACAAATGCTATAACGAGGTTTTTACAAACAGCTTTTTATTGCTTAACATTTCATAAAAACTGAAGTGGACAGAAGCAGTTAAAGAGAAGAAAAATTAAAATGTCACCACTTTTGGAATATACGACATCCAACAGATTCAAATTTAAAATTTGTACATGTTTACAATGTGCGTAATATATGATATATATATAATGTACAGCACCATGTATATAATATACAGACTTATATACAACATATGAAATGTATTTCATTATAGTGTGTCCTAGAAGACTAACCACAACGACAAAGAAATAAGAACCCATAGTATGGTAGAATCATTGCCACTCATAATTAAAAGGAGTACTGGTGGAATGTACCAGTGAAGACCTCAATAAAATGTAAGCACAACAGACCTGATATAATGATTTGGGATAGAGAAGGGAAACAGTGCACAGTTATGGAAATTAGCTGCCCAGCGGGTGTTAACATAAAGCTGAAGATTAGTGGAAAGAGAATGCCTACACTGAACTATAGAGAAATCTACAGTTGCTCTATCCAGATTCAAAGTTCCGGTTAATACCTGCAATTATTGGGCCTTGAGATATGTAACACATACCAATCTTGAAAAATTAGGCTAATTTGAAGACTACAGATCCAATCCATCACTGGAACTGTAAAAATCTATAAAACTTTCCAGAAGTTTATCATTTAAATATATATGGACATGTCTAGATATGCAACTATATGCATGGGAATACATGTGTAAAACAAAACATACAAATCTGCACATATACATACATATATAACATACATACATACATACATACATACATACATACAGACAGACAAAAATTCCCTGTTGTTGATGTTGAAATTCCAATGAAGGAGGCTTGGATCTAGGTTAGAAACTGACACTTTCTCTATTGGTAAGGAAGCTTGAAATAAAACTGAACAATGACATACATACATACATACATACATACATATTTGAAACAGGAAACAAAAAAGCAATAAAATAATTCACAAAAGAATAAAATGAAATACACTAAGTTAATAAAAAAACTAATGGCTATAAATACAATGAGGTGAGAATAAAGGAGCTAATAAAATGAAATGAAATGAACTGATAATGAAAACAAAACTGATTAAAAATATTAAAATGAAAAAGTTGTCAACATTAAGCCAGGTACTTGTTAAACTTTGAATTTACAATGAATAAGGCTATATTCTACATGAACACAAGGAATAGAGAGTAGAGTTTATTCTATTATTCCTTAGTTGAAGAATAAAATGCTACTAGTTCCATGTGCCTGGAACTTGTAGAGTGTTCAAGAGGTATCAGGGAAGCACAGATCCAGTTTAATAAAATGAACAAACCAAGTTTTGATTAAAAATTCCTAGACTGGTGGGACCAAGGAATGATACTCATCTGAACATTTTCCATAGAAGAAATGGCAAAAAAATGCTAAACATGCAACGTTCCATCACTGACAAAACTCTTGGTATAATGAAAAGAGTTCATTACCAACTGGACATTGAATATGATTCTGTCTTCTATCAAATGTGCACAGGGCATGTCTATCGGAGTTGGTCAAGTGTGGAAATAGTTTTCTATTTATCTTTTACTTTGTTTCACTCATTAGACTGCAGTCACCCCAGTACCTTTTATTTTTTTTTGTTTGTAAAGCTTGGTTCTTATTCTATTTGTCTTCTTTACCAAACTGCTAAGTTACAGGGATGTAAACTCACCTCTACTATAGATATTTGCCATAGTTGGTCAGTTTATGAAGCAGTCCTCTATTATATCAATATCAAATGTTTTGGAGATGTTTTACAATAGCACAAATATCAAAGTTACTATCCAGTGAGCTACTTATTCTATAAGTGACGACTGATAGTATGTCAGCCATGGACCGAGAAGATAGTAAGCCATACTGGTGGTTGGTTTCAGTCAAGTGGTTATTGATGTGCTTGTTAATGATAGATTCAAGCAGCTTACTTTTGATGTCCAATAGGCTAATTGCTGAGATAAAGCAAAATGGTCAACAGAGTTTTTGAAAACATGGAGAACTACAGCCTCCTTTGCTGAACTAGAGAAGCACTTTTACATACAATGACTAAATATCTTTGTTAAAAATTAGGATATATCTCTGGGAATAGATTTATCAACAGAATAACTGGTGTTTTATCTTGGTTGCTTTTCATGGATCACAATGATCTATAAGTCTGGAAACCTACTTGAGTGATACTTGAGAGTCAGAAATAAGGCAATTAGTATGAGTGAGAATGTTTAGCAAAGAATGGTTAGAGTAGTTTAACATGGAATTTGAAACCAATTTCTTAGCAATTAGCTTGGTTTTGTTTGATAATGATAAAGTAATATCAGACCCATTGAGGACTGTGTCTATAGATGAATTGCTACAGTTAACAATTCTGCTTGGTTTCCTCTAGAATTCAAGTGAAATGAATCTCTTCTGGTCAACCTCATTTCAACAGATTCAGAAAAGCCAGTCTTGACATTTTTTTTAACACCCTTTGACATTGGTTACCTGCATTACTAAGTTACTAACTATATTCATATTTGACTAACAAGTGGCTGTAGTGGTTATAGAGCAACCATATTGGAATATATCTTACTATGTAACTAACTGAATTTATAAGTGTAGCAGGAGTAGTGACAAAGTGGGAATAATGTGATCATGGTGGGAGGAGTGATTGTAGGAGGAGCAATGGCCGATGTGAGAGTGGTAGTAGTGAATATGGTAAAAGTTGTGAATATGGTAGGAGTATCGAACTAACTTTATATTTATATCCAGACATGAAGAAACTATCCATGAAATAAAATCAACTTCAAAAATATCGGCACTTGCTAGAAATATACACAAAAATCTGTATTAAAGCATCATTGTAAATTACCATTAATATCAAAAGAAACTGGAAATATGATGAAAAAAGACAACCGAAGAAAACAGAAAATTCTTTATTTTATAGAAATAGATTCAATCAATAGTGTTTCTTTTTGTTTTGGTTTTTTTATTGATGTTTTTTTTTAATCTTTCTAAAGAATTGGCACCAGACAGTCCATTTAATCAATTCTTTATTAGATATAAAACTTACCACTTCATCTTCTCATGACTTTCCTCACTACTGACTCCAAACTAAAGTTTGTCGTTCAAATGAACAAACAGTTCCTCCTATAGACCTGTATATGGAGATACTGTCTGTGACTTATTCTTGGAATCGTTATCAATTTTCCAAACACATTGACAGCATCATCCATACAGAAATAGGAAACTCTATTATAATCATTATTTGCAAGTTCAAATGAAGGTTATGTTAACTTTATTTGTATTCTTTAAAATCTTCAAGACAATTTCAACTTTTTCACTTTCAGATGTTGCTAAAAAAGTAAAAATAGTCTTGTAGGATTACTGTCAATTTCTCGTTTCAATTTTTTTATTTCCTACACCTCTTTTTGCAAGGAACTCATGGTGTGGCACCTTGGACAAGTGACTTCTACAATAACCTCAAATTATAAAGGTCATTTGAGGGGAATTTGGAAGATGGAAACTGTATGGAAGCTCATCAGAGTGACTAATGCTGTTCTTGGATGAGAACAACAACAACACAACAAGGGAACCTGCCCTACTAATAGTGGGTTCAAACATGTTTACCACACAAACCTACTTGTATCATATCTTAACTTATTGGACTCTCAAGATTTTGGATAGATTCTAGATTTTAGATTTAATTCCTAGTAAAGGCCATAAGTAGGAAAAAGACAGGAATGCTTGTGAAATATTTATGCAAAATTTATAGAATTATTAGAGTAGGAATCATGTAGTCATTTTTATTTAGATAATGGTCTGTGTAATATGATAACCATAGGAAGTTAATAACAAACCTAAGAATTATAGGAAGAGGTTGTGAAGTCAGTTCTCTGAGATGATGATGCAGCTCAGGAGAAGTAGTGATTATGCTGTGACTACACACCGTTCTGCTCTATGAAAGAATGGTAAATCAATGATAATGATGATGATGACAATGATGATGATGATGATGATGATGACAACGATGTCGATGATGATGATGATGATTGTAGCGAAGATGAGAGGATGATGGTGGTGATGATGATGATGATGATAATAAAGTGTAAAAAAGGGAAGCGGGATAGAAACTGCAGCAGAAATTACAGAAAAATTTTTCTAAGATAAATTTGAACCTCAGCAGAATGTGTATGAAAAAGATTGAAATTCAAATATGATTATTTTTTCCTCTGAATTTCAATTTGAATTTCAATATTAAATAACAACCCCCCACAACCACCTCTGTCAACACTGATTCAGGAGAAAAATGTCCATATAGTTATTAAATTGAAATTTTAAACAAAAACTGATAAAAATGAAAAGTTAAAAATATATGTAATATATATAAGAGGGGAGATAACTTGAGTATAAATAAATTATGTTGCAAATGTAGGAGGAAAGAAATTGTTTCGTAGAAATTTAACTGGGGAACTGTCATAACCATCATCATCATCATCTTCATCATCATCGTCACCACCACATCATCATCATCACCACTGCAACAACCACCACGATCACTACCACACCATAACTATCACCACTACAACCAACATAATGAACACCACCATACAACCACCGACAATGTACTGGGCTCTAATGCCCTGCATTCTTATCTAATCACAAGATGGAACTTATTTCTGTAGTCAGGGGTAATATTGCGGAATAATCAAGTGTTTTTGCAATATGCAATGGAACCCACCCCAATGCTCTCCAGCAGGATGCAGGGGCCAGGGTGCCAAGCTCAGCTTGGGAAACCTTAGGTGGGGGTGTTGCAGATGCAACGACCAAACATGAAATACACATTTTAAGCACTTCCAAATTCCTCAAAACTGATGTTAGTCTCTGAAGTTTTACGATAGTTACAAGCTGCCTCAACCAGCCAGCTGGTAGGACACCATTATTGTGACAATCTTTCTCCTGGTAACTCTGTTGAGCAGGATGAATTAGTGATAGCTTGTATTTCTCCGCCTTTGATGTTTGCTAGTCATCAGGCAAAATTAAAGGTATCTAAATGAGTAAAGTTTTGGAGACAGATGAATAGTAGCCCCTGATATCAAATTGTAGGAATTTACTAATAGTTTTATTAGTGATTGACAGAAACCAGTCAATCATGAGTTTTGTTCCATAATGGTAGGGCAAGTGATGACTTAAATGTTAGTTTCGATTGGATTTATTTGTTTAACATGAGGTTTTTGCCTGAAGTTAATTTTGTAAATGTTAAAGACAAAAATATGAAGTTTAGATGTGAGTGGTTTTGTTTTTATCTTGATTAGAAATGATTTGTTGGTTGTATGAGTCAACATAATTTAAAACATTCAATTTTTTTTCTGTTTTTACCAAGTGCTAATCATAGAATTAGACAAGAATCTGTAATATGTACAATCTATAGGTTTGTCACTTTAGTAAATATAGATTTGTTTTATCTGAATAAATGATAATTTTCATAACTAACTTATTTTAAATTGGCTTTTTAAAGTTATTTGGAACTATTGTTGTGTTTTCTAAATTTAATGCTTTTGATTAATGAAAGAGGTTCTTTGTCAAAAATTGATTAACAGCCCAGTCAAGATGGTATTTTCTTCATCTCCTACTCTTGTATTTGCACACATTTGCAAAATGACTTTCTAAAATGAAATTCCATTATGCAGCTGAGGAGTACATTTTCATTGCACATCTTATGTGGTGTTCTCACTACATAAATAAATGAAGTTTGTACGAAACATATGTACTGCTATAACCTAATACATTTTTGTTACTTTTTTTCAAATTTTATTCACCAAACCTCTTGATTTTGTTTTTGGTTTCTACCCTACCAAATTCTGGTGCCACATACATTTTAAGTACCACATTTAATCTTTTGATTAAATCTATATTATTATATATATATATATATATATATATATATATATATAATCCATATCATATATATGAGACGATGACTACTGACCGAGACCTTTGGAAATGTGCTGTGCGTGAGAAGACCCGGCAAGCCAAGTAAGATCGTTGCCAGTGCCCCTGGACTGGCTCTTGTGCGGGTGGCACATGAGATGCACCATTTTGAGCGTGGCCGTTGCCAGTACCGCCTGACTGGTTCCCGTAGGATTTTCGAGTGAGATCGTTGCCAGTGCCCCTGGACTGGCTTGTGCGGGTGGCACATAAAAGACACCATTTCGAGCGTGGCCGTTTTCGTGTGGGTGACACGTAAAAGCACCCACTACACTCTCTGAGTGGTTGGCGTTAGGAAGGGCATCCAGCTGTAGAAACTCTGCCAAATTAGATTGGAGCCTGGTGTTGCCATCCGGTTTCACCAGTCCTCAGTCAAATCGTCCAACCCATGCTAGCATGGAAAGCGGACGTTAAACGATGATGATGATGATGATGATGATGATATGGATTAATTCATTGTAAAGATTTCAATTAATTTTGCTTTACACTGATTTAAATTCTTATTATTTAATACTGATAAAATGTTATCACTTATTATGAATCCAAATTTATACACGGGTATGTATTCTTACTTATGCTTGTCAGTCTGTTTGTCTGTAGTTATATGGCCGTTTATATAACTACATATATATATTGCGAAGATTTTTTTCAGCTTTCATAAAACGGTATCTGTATATATATATATATATATATATATATATATATATATATATATACACACATATATATACACTTTATTGAAAAGCAGCAAAAGTATCACAAAAACTGTTCTTCAGAGTTTCACATTCGTGTTTGCCGGACAGTTTTGTTTAAAAACTGTCCGACGAACGAGAACGTGAAACTCTGAGTAACAGTTTTTGTAATATTTTTGCTGCTTTTCAATAAAGCGTATTACTCTACCTCTAGTATTCAAGTAGTATTTTTTTTTACCTTGTTTTGCATTTATATGGTTACTCCAGTATATATATATATATATATATATATATATATATATATATATATATATATATATTTATATACACACACATATTTATTTATTTATGTGTTTCAGCCAAGTGGCTGCGGTCATATAAATACACAAATGCATACACACCGATATGTGCATATTTTTAGTTGAATACAAATCTCAGTTTAACCCTCAGATACTTCCTCCCCACAATAAATTTAAATGTATAAAATAATGTGTTTTTTATTTCCAAACATCACATGCTTTTCATTCTTTAAATTATTACTGAATAATTTATAGAAAGACCTCTTTCATCTTTATACCCAACCAATTTTTGATACTTCACCTTCAGTTCAATTAACCCTTTTTCCTTATCAATAAATCAATACATTTATTTTTCTATAAACGGGTATTGAGTTCTTTCATCTAGTTTGCAGCCTGCTTCTTGTTCTACGCATATGTATAAGTGTGTGTGTGTGCGCGTGTGCATATGTGTGTGTGTTTGTGTACCTGCACACATGCATATTTAATCATCATCATCTTTTTGACATTTACTTCCCATGCTGGCATACATCATGAAAATAGTTGATTGAAGGTTTGTCAACTTAAAAGCTGACGTCGTCAGCATCCTCAACCTCTGTGTGTGTTTGTGTGTGTGTGCATGTATGAGCATGTGTGCGTGTTAATGTTATAACCCTCATATGAGACAATTTGGAACTAAATATACATTTTTCATCTTCAAGTATACCTAACACATGTTACATTATTTTAAAATAAAAATAAATATTTAGCATACTTATATATTACATATTAATATAAATGATTATATATTATATAGACAGAGTATATTTATATTAAATAGTAAAAGTAGAATTTATCAAAGAACCTTTTTTTTTTGTTTTAAATATCTTTGCTTTCATAAAATTTGAGGAATCGTCAGGGCGTTATAAATTATATCTATTTCATTACTTAAAGTTGTTATGTTTTTATTATGACAATTTCCTTTGGTCGTTATGTTTTTGTATTGCTGTTTTGTGTTTCTTTGCTTTATTCTAACATTTACTTTTTTTCATTTTTCTTTTTTATTTTTTTAAATTGTGCTATTCAATTCCGATAGATGCAGTCTTTTGATGTTGCTTTGATAGCTGTTTTGATGTGAAATTTTTTGGTGTTGTTGAGATAGACACACTGTGTATATAGACAGACATAGCACACAGAATTAGATGATAACCATATTTGTAATAGATCTACCTTCATTACTCACAAGATGATGGTTCCTCTTCCATTAAATTGGTCATTCTATGTTGTGCGTATATCTAGTCTATAGGATCCTCTTTACTAGTTTATTCACTACACAATATATTTTATACATTATGGTGGTGAGGTTGATGATGACGATGATGATGATATTGTAAGCATGTACGCCTACATACAACAGCATATTAATGTACACAAAAGGTTTACACACATACACCAGAAATATTTACACATATATAACATATATATATATATCTATACAGAAACCACACATACACACAGAAACTACTCACACACACATATGTATACAAAAACCTCACACACACACACACACACACACACACACACACACACACACACACACACACACGTGTTGTATTCAGTGGTCTGCAGACTAACAATAGACTTTCACACCCAAAAATAGTGAAATACCAACCCCACTCTTTAGTAATGAGAAAACAGGACAGATTTTATATTTATATAATTCTTTTTTCCTATGCTACAGTATTGGACAAATTTAAAATATTAGAAACCATTTTAATTTTATTAAAAATGTTTACTTCTCTCCTTTTTTCAATTCCTCCATTTTCTGTCCCCATTTCAATGTTCACTGTTGCCCTTAAGTCCCTGGAATCCTTTATGAGACACACTATTTTATATGATGTTGAAGGAAGCTGTATAGGCAAGTCATTAGTAACTGACACTGCTATATAGGATTCCAAGTATAGACAAGACTTTATTAACCAACACAACTCATACATTCCTGCAATCTAACCAGGACATAATGCAGCAAGGGACTGCCACCATCCCCTGCCGGAGCCTTGTGGGGCTTTAGGTGTTTTTTGCTCAATAAACACTCACAACACCTGGTCTGGGAATTGAAACCATGATCCTATGACTGCGAGTTCGCTGCCCTAACCACTAGGCCATTGGACCATAAACACACCACCATCACAATATATCAACAATGAGACATAACACACACTGCTACAGCACCATATCCACCAAGACCACAACCAACTCCACTACACATCAACAAGGGGTCACAAACATGTCACCTCCACCACACCATCTCCAATACATGTCATCTAACAATAGTCATTGTCAACATTTCATAATTCTTTGAACATTGTTTTTCTAAGAATAATTTCTGAAACTATATTGTAAAAAAATAAAAAAAATAAAAAAGGAAAAAACAACTGTATTATTTTTAATTATCAGATCAGATTTCAGAATGGTGAAGCATAAAATAATATTTAAAAAGCCCTCGAGAAGGATGTGTTATTTTTTAATTGAGTGGAAAATATTTCATTATTGATATAGAGTTTTAATTAATAAATACATTTATCTAATCTCGTTACCATATTTGGCCAAGCAGATTTGCTCAACCGTTTTCTGATAACGAAGCCCAAAGGAATTGGAAAGTGAGATACAATAACTTAACTGTGTAGATTATGGTAAACAATTTCTATTTGTGGCGTTCCTTAATTTATATTAGCATCGCATACTCAATAATGGCTAATGTTGTGTTTCGATCAGACTTGGTCAGGCTGAACAATCATATATATATATATATATATATATATATATATATATATATATATGTATGTATATAGATACAGATATATACATATACACATATGTATATGTACATGGGAATGCATGTGTGTGTGTATGTGTGTGTGCGTGTGTGCCTGCATGTGTGTGCATGTATGCATATATATATATATATATATATATATATATATATATGTATCAGTTTGTCTGTATATAACATTGTTGATCATAAACATTCTGCTAGATTGCAAAATCTATAGGATACATATAAAATCCTGGAATCCATTCTGTCTGGTCTTTGTATAGGAATGGACAGTCAGAAATTTCCTTCTGACCGCATTTCTGTTTTACTTTTTCCAATATCCAAATCCATTATTCTATATTTGT
>NC_142939.1:46240723-46258223 GCF_046866305.1 Octopus bimaculoides
CTCTATCAACCTGAAAATTTGCACTTCTCTCCATATTGTTGCACCAAAAACTTGAGCAGTATTGAATCTAAAATGTAGGAACCATTGGGATTTTACAATTTTAGTCTTTTAATTTTGCTTTCTACTAAAATATATACAGCTAGCCTGAATTGCATTTCAGGAACCATTACTAAAATATCGGAATGTGTGAATGCATAGTTGGTGACTTGACCACAAACTGCAGAATCCAACCAACACATGCCAGTAGAGTAAGAATAAATAATAAAACACCGATGATAGGACTGAGGAGGAGGAGGAGGAGGAGGAGGAGGAGGAGGAGGAGGAGGAGGAGGAGGAGGATGATGATGATGATGATGATGATGATGATGATGATGATGGTGATGATGGTGATGATGATGATGATGATGATGATGATGATGATGATGATGGTGATGATGGTGATGATGATGATGATGATGATGATGACGACGACGACGACGATGACGATGATGACTGTGGGTCATCCTTGTGGTGATGACAGTGATGATGGTGGTGCAGCTAATGGGAATGTTGATAACGATGATAGAGTTCAAGGGTTTATTTATCATCATCCAACAAGAAATTACCATATGAAGTATGAGACAGGTTATTGTTGTTGTTGTTGTTGTTAATGAGGAGCTGCACAGCCTAGTGGCTTAGGTGTTGAACTCATGATGTGTTCAATTCTTGAAAGAGCCAGTGAGTTTTATCAAGGCTCTTCATTTCACACTGCTCCAGTTTCCTCAGCTGAAAATGAGTACCAGCTGAGTGCTGGTGTAACCCCCGCTTGGCTGGATCAAGGGTGGGTCTGCCACGATAGTGTTTATGCCTGCTCACAACTGAATGGATACCTAAAGCAATTAGCATAACTTTGGTGTAAGGTATGAGGTAAAACTCATTTGTAAGTGTCAACTGAGCCTTATCATCATCATCATCATCACCATCGTCATTATCATTGTCTTCGTTGTCATTGCCATCATTATCATATTTCAGCCACATCGTGTGAAAACATTTCTTGAATAAATTGTGTCTTTGAGGCAATTTATTAAGACATAAAATTTTCTTTGAACTACTTGTACAAAGAACTTTAATTACCTAAAGAAGTCTTGTCCTCAATACTTGAAGGTCAACAAGAAAAAAATAGCTTTGAAACAAAAGCGGTGTATTTCAACTGAATTATGATGCCAAAATGGTTAAGAAGACACTTCAAGAGAGAGACATGACATGTCCCAGTTGGCCAAAAAGGAAACAGAAGTCACTTGCCCAGGTGATGAATACATGATTACTCTATTTTTGAAAGTTATTTATTGTTCATGTTTTTTTGCAAAAACGGTTTAACTAATCCAGTGTCTCTATGATCAAAAAAGTACCAGTTGTGACAATCTTATTCTTTGTACAGCCATTTTGTCAGCCACTCTACAGTCTCTGACACTTCCACTGCTATTTGAAGCACTATAGTTTCTGCCACTCATTTGAAGAACAAAATATTGTGTAATACATTTTTCATACAAAGCATCATATGATAGCAAGAGAGCCAGAACCAGGTGTATCAGTTCTTGCTTATTACCAGTATTTCCTTTTTGGACTGAAAATCAGAATCACGCTTGTGTGATTCAACACAAATCATGAAGAGATGTTAGTCTGTAGTGAACTCACTTAGATTGTTACTCGTCCATGTCTCTAACTCTCAGAAGTCATTAATATACATATGATAAAACTGATTTACATTCATCTGTAAATAAAAGCAGACTAATTGTTCTCATTGGGAATTGATAATAGTTACAATGATTTACTGTTATTTTGGTTACTTTCATTAATGGCTTTCATATAATCTGCAATATTATTTAAAAATATTATTTCTATGATATTGAAGTTTTATCATAAATCAAACAACAATTAATGCTTGTTTACTTGACATCTCTGAATGTCTGCATTTCTACAGTTTGAAAATGTATTAGTTGACCACTGTATGGCTGATTCTATTTACTCTCTTTCCATTATATTTATTGTCTGCTCTCTGCATTTGCTGATGTACTTTTACAGTCAACATCTACACTCTGTGTATATCTCTCCAGTTGACTTCTACATACTGTGTCTATATGTATTCAGTCAACTTCTACACAGCATATCTATCCTATCAACATCAACACATTGTATATCTTTCTAGTCAACATATACACACTGTGTCTCTCTGTGCAGTCAACATCTAAACAGTGTGTTTATCTATTTAGTCAACTTCAACACACAGTGTCTATCCATCCAGTTAAAATGCACACACTGTGTCTAATTATCTAGTGAGCATCGACAAACTTTGTCTATTTATCCAGTCAATATTTGTACACCGTGTCTATCTATCCAGCCAACATCTATACACACTGTCTATCTATCTATCTGCCTGTCAAGCTAATATCTAGTGTGCCTGCCTGTCTGGTCAAAATCTACTCATAGTATCTATCAGTCTATCTGTCTGGCTGGCTGGTTGCCTGTCTGTCTATCAAGTTAATATTTCAGTGCACCTACCTGTTCAATCAAAATCTATGGATATCTATATGTCTATCTGCCTGTCAGTCTGTCAGCCTGTCTGTCTGTCATATTATCAAGTTAATATCTACAGTGTGCTTATCTATCCAGTCAAAATCAGCACATAGTGTCTATATATCAAATCAATAGCTACAAACTGTTTCTATCAGTACATTCAAAATCTAAATGGTGTCTTTCAGCCAACATTTGCACGCCATCTATGTATCTATCTACATACTATATCTATCAATGTAAATAGTATATCTGTCTATGTATACATTATATATATGTGTGTGTGTATGTGTGCGTGTATTTATATATATATATACACATATATATGTGTGTGTATATATATTTATGTGTGTGGGGGGGGTGGAAGTGAGAAGTAGGAGTTAAGAGAAGGACGTAACCAGATGTGAAAACAGTAAAATAAACAAAAACAAGGTGAAAACAAAGATAAATTTAGAAAAAGAAATGACAAAATGCCTTTCAACAAAAGGTAAGACAATGATCATTAGACACTACATAATAAAGCAGTAAAACTGATCAAGTACAGTGTAAAAATATGCAATATAAGCAAAAACAATTTCCCTTCATCGGCTGTCAATCAAACATTCTATGTGGTTTTGAACACCTGCAGATGGAACTGCAAAATATTTTGCATGTTCAGTAACAATGGCTGCAGGTTACTATGGATAAACAAGAAATTTTAGTAGTCTTTTGAGTTGAATGGGACAAAAAAGACACGTGAATATCCTTATGACTTAGATAGAACCAATGCATGCAGAAGTTAAAGTTAAGAGAAAATCAGAAAATGCCCTTTGGTTGTTAGAACAGAAAATAACACCATGAAGGAAATGCATTCAACAAGTCTGAGAAAGGCTAGAATATAGAAGACAAGACAATGTAACAACAAACAATGTAGAAAAAGGGAAGAATGAGAGAGAGAGAGAGAGAGAGAGTGAGTGAAAAGAATTTCTGTTTATTTTTTATTCTTTTGTTATCTAATGACATCATTATAAGTTTAAATACTAAAGTGGCTTTTCTTAGAATGATATTTCTTCTTAACATTCTTTTCATATACGTTTATATAGCGGAGATATTTTCTCAGTTCACTTTGAATTTAGCCCAATTTGTATTGCATTTGATAACGCACTAACATATATTTTCAAAAATATCAATTTCACTGGTATTTTGTACTTTTTTCTATATCTAATTATGCCAGCACAAAAGAAACGATTGTCTATAATGTATGGTGTAATCATCAATAAAAGATGTGATTTTCTTCATTCTTACTCTTGTTGTCATAAACCCTGAATTTTTTGAACTTCTTCCAAGCAAAATTTAGATTCACTTGTCATACATCAGGATTTATTTTGGATGTTAATACTATTTGAATTTATTGGTATCTAATCGTTTGTTACAGTTAACCAAGTTCACTTATTACCAAGTCCTTTGTAGATATCTGACTAGATTTATTAATCCTTTTTATTTCATATATATATATATATATATATATATATATATATATAAGTTATATATATATATATATAACTTTTAGCCCCTTTTCTCTTTTTTTAAACCTAACACAACTCTCAATTTTCATGCATCCTTATTTTTCCAACCATTATATACATGAGTTACCATTGAACTTTAAAAGCTCAAAGACAATATAATGTATTGGTATATTTATTCTTTTATATATTATTTTTTTTATATATTATTTTCTTCATTTTTTACTTCTTTGTAAAAAACATTTTCATTCTCCCTCTTCTTGAAAATTTGCTATGGAATGAAAGCCGGTTAGAAATCTTTATTAAAATATCCTTCCAGTTTAGCATTCTGCCTTATTTTCATTTTCCTATTATTTCTCCACATGCGGTTAACACAACCCCACTATTTACTGACTTATATATATATATATATATATATATATATATATATATATATATATATATATATATATATAGATAGATAGATAGATAGATAGATAGATAGATAGATAGATAGATAAGTGTTGGCGGCATCAGAAGATAGTGAGTGGAATTACATTTTGTTGTGACCATTTAGGGTTACTGGGTATGGAAGTAGAAATTATGACTGCAAAGGCAGAAAAGGTTAAGGAATTGTGATTTGGGTATAGCAGTGAGGTGGAATGAGTGGAAACTGAGACAGGAGAGGGGAATCAGTGAGTTTGAACAACAGTGATTGGTGGCATCAATAGAGAAAGACTTGAGGCTCAGACAGTTGGCTGTGGGTGTGTATTGGGTAGGTTTTGCATGTGCATAAGTATTTGTGTGTGTGTGTGTATGCATGTATGAATGTTAATATGCTTCTGTTTGTGTGTGTGCTTGAGAGAGTGAATATGTGTGTTTGTGTGATTACTGATGCATAGAAGCTAGTGTATGTATATGTGTATTTATGTGTGTATGTATGTTATGAGCAAGATATGATGTTCTATGTATGGATGCTACTATGTCTGAATTTGTGAAAATAGATGTGAATGTGTTAATGAATTTATGTGTATGTGTGCAATACTAATTTTCAGTAATCTATTAGTATGTATGCATTTATGTGTTTGTACGTGAGTGTGTGTGTATATATGTATATATATATATATATATATATGTATATATATATATATATATATGTATATATATATATATATATATATATATATATATATATATATATATATATATATATATGTATATATATATATATATATATAAAATAATATATATATATATATATATATATATATATATATACATACATGCATACATATACATATACATATATATATATATATATATATATATAAACAAATAATAAATGAGTATATGCATATATACGTACAGGTGTGTGCATACCTACGTCTACCTGTATATATAGGTGCATATCTGGGTACAGGACATTACAAACAAAACGTAGACAAGAAATAATAATAACCAGAGTACAGAAAACACACAAGCCACATAGAGAACATTTTCCTTCATCAGCTACCCCCGTTTTAACACCGGCGTTTCAAAGAGTTGGGCAGGACGCATCATTAAAATGGCTCTTCCCATGGACCACAAATTAAATTTGTATACACAAATTAAACCTGAGCCATGGAGGAATGTAGTGGCGGACAAAAAACAAGACAGGAAAACAAACAGAAAAGAAAACAAGACAGGAAAACAAACGGAAAAGGCCATGCGGCCAGACGTGAAAAATTATGTGTACATGAACGCTGTGAGGCATGAACTTGAAAGTGGGGACGAAGTAAGTTCGCGTGTTTGCTCGGCGATAGCCAAGGAAGAAAAGGATTATTGACCGGAAGCATGTGACCATGCAGGGGTAAGGGAGAGAGAGAGAGAGTGGTAGAGGGTGAAACAAAGGGAGGAAGTAGAAGAATAGGTGAGCAACGAGAGAAAGAGAGGAATATAGTAGTAACAGAAGGAAGTACGAGGGGGGAAGAGAGAGATATAGTAGTAACGGAAGGAAGAATGAGAGGGGTAAAGAGAGATACTTAGTAGTAACAGAGGAAGAACGAGAGGGGGAAAAAGTGATAGAGAAAAAGATAGAGTAGCGTCAGAAAATATAAAGTTGAAATTACTTACAACAGTGGTGACACTGGCGTTCGGTCATGTAAAAACAAATAATAAATGAGTATATGCATATATACGTACAGGTGTGTGCATACCTACGTCTACCTGTATATATAGATGCATATCTGGGTACAGGACATTGCAAACAAAATGTAGACAATAAATAATAATAACCAGAGTACAGAAAACACACAAGCCACATAGAAAACATTTTCCTTCATCAGCTACCCGAATACACATTTGTATATATAAATGTGTGTGTGTGTGTGTATGTGCTATGCATGGTTTTGTGTCTGTGCGTATAAATGTGAATATGTTATTGACCTTGTGTAGTTCCATGTATGAGACTATTTATGCTTCTGAGTGTATGTATGTGTATGTATGTGAGTATATGTATGTTTGTATATGTGCATGTATATAACATATAACCCTTTCCCTGTTTTATCTTTGATGTGGCAAATAACTAAAATGCTACAACCACAACTACAACAATTACTAACGTTTCCACTACTACCACCACTACTGTCTTTCACAATCATTGTAATGGCTACTGCTGCTCCAACTATTGCCACCCCCGCCACCGCCACCACCACCACCACCACCATCAACAACATCTCCAATGACAACCGTCCAAACCACATCTCCACAACCCCATTCGCCAGCACCATCTGTGCAGAAGAGTACCAATTCCATTAGGATCCAAATCTTTGTGTAACATTTCAAATTTGAAGCCAAGCAACAGAGTAAAGCTATTAATTAGTAGAATAGAGTTATTAATTAGCAGGGTAGAGCATGTTGGTTATGTCGTGGCTGGTGGAAACTTTCTTAATGGTTGCGTTAAGGGTGGGGGGGTATGGGTAAGTGGCGGTGAGGTTTGTTTAGTTGGCACAGCGAGAAAATTTATGGAAATTACAGAATTGAAAAACAGCGAGAAACAATAGACAACAACAACAACAACAACAGCAATAGCAAACACTCTAACAATAATAACAATAATAACGGCAGCAGCAGCAGCAACAGTTACAATTAAAAAGAAAGTCATTCTAAAGGGAAAAATAAACTGAAATAAAAACCTAAACAATGAAATTAGAAAGCCAAATGGTGGTGATGATGATGGTGGTGATGATGATGGTGGTGATGGTGGTGGGGGCTGAAGTGGTGACAGCTGTTGCAGTTGTGGTGGTGATGGTGTTGTTCGTCTTGTTGGTGTTGTTGGTGGTGGTGCCAGTAGTGATGTTGGTGGTTAGTGGTTATTATTTGTTGATTGTCGGATGGAATCAAATTAGTTAGACTATATAAGATTTCCTGTTTTTTGTTTAAAATTCTTGCTCTTTGTATATCTAATTCTTGTCTTTATTTAGTTTCTGTCATTGTTATAAAAATTATTGTCTTTTTTTTTTGTTTTTGAAGTTATAATCCTAACGAATGTTTTCATTGATTAATTAGAAACGATATTTTTGAAATGTTAAAATACTGACCTGGACACCCTCCTTGTATTTATTAGGGGTTTTGTATGTGTGTGTGTGTGCATGCACATGCATATGTGTGTATGTGGCTCTATGTGTGTATTTGTGGGAGTGTGCCTCTGTTAGTATGTGCCTGTGTATATCAAGAAACCCCATAGTTCCAGGATCACTTCAACCTCCTATGTCACAAGCCCTTGCTCAACTGTTATTCTCAAGTCTCCTGACATTGTATAGTTCCATTCACCCTAACCATTTTGCCACAGTCACTAATCTTTTGACAAGTTCACTGGCAAAGAGCACTTCCCTGTGCACACCCATTTTCCCATCCAATTTGAAGTTGAAAAGGGGATAAGAGCTTGACCAAAGAGGATATGTCTAAACTCATTCCTTTCGGCCTCATCCATCTCACCATCACTTTTGTTAGTCATTAGACAGACGAACTCTAGCTATTCTGTTTTTCTAACGGTAAGTGACAGAGTAGCCTCCACAATGGACTCTGCTTGATAACAACTGTTCAACATAATTCTGCAATCAGTAATACTCTGACATAGCATTAATGTTTGCAGTTCAGTGTTGTAATTTTTCACACATCTTGGACAATCTCAACTGATAGCATTTCTATGCTTGTAGCATTCATCCTGAACTGGTAGTGCCTACAGAATCAATACCAAGCCAACTAATCAACTCCCCTGTGGCAATATTTTATTAACCATAGGTTTATCTGATAAGGGAGGAGATTACAAGCATGTTATAACTTGTGGGTTTTGTATAAATTTGAGTAAAGAGATAAAAAGGTGGTTGAAGGAAGAGATGAGTTAAAAAGCACACATAAGATATGTATATACATGAATTGTAGAGTCCTCCTGACACAGGAGATCCCCCAACTGGGGCCAGTCAAGGAACCCTACAGATTTAAAATCACCCTGCTACGGAGAGTGCAAGTCCTCACCAAAAAGTTGTTCTCCAAATTGCAGGCACAAGCTTAGACTAATTTCATTCACTCTAACCATTGTTGTTGCAGTCACTCTCCTTTTGAGAAATTCACTGGAAGACAGCACTTCCCTTTCCACCCTCACTTTCCTTTCTAAGCGGAACTTAAAGAGGTCAATGAGGTCTTGACCAAGGAGAAAAGTGTCTGTCTTCAATCGTTTCAGCCTTGTTCATCTTGCAACCTCTTTCGCCACGGCCAGAATAAAACTGCCTGCCCCCAATTTTAATAATGGAGTTAAGTGGGTGTGATTTTCACGATGGACCTGGTTGATAGTTGGATCTACCTTTAGACAAGTATAAGATCAAAAGTACTTCAGGAGAGGTAACTAGTCCAGTCTAGGTGTGTAAGGTGAATAAGTGCAGTGTGAATTATGCAGTGGGTGGTGGTGGTGGTGGAGGGAACTTAAGTTTGATGTACACAGAGGTGTAGAAACAGTGGATTTAGAAATACTGAACATTCAGTCTTGCAGATGAGATGGTTGAATATTGAGGTCATTAGATAAACTCATCAAATCCATATCAACGAAAAAGAGGAGTCAGATATCTTACATTATAATAATGGTAATGTTGATGATAATGATGATGATGATGATGATGATGATGATGATGATGATGATGGTGGTGGTGGTGGTTATGGTGGTGTTAGTGGTGGTGTTAGTGGTGATGGTGGTGATGGTGGTGGTGATGGTGGTGTTGATTGTGGTGTTGATGATGATGAAGAGAAAGACAGTGGTGATATTGGTGATGATGATGATGATGCCAGCAGCAATGATGAAGGCAATGATAATGATGATCGTGGTGGTGGTGGTGGTGGTGATGATGATGATGAGGAGGAGGACGGGGAGGAGGAGGGGATGATGATGATTGCAACAGAAGTAACTGTGATGATAGTAGTATTTGTGATGATGATGATGATGATGATGATGATGATAATGATGTTGATTTCCCACTGTAAAACTGACTTTACCATTATCCTGCTAATCACCACATTTATGATCTTCAATTATTTCTGCCAGAAACAGATTTAAGAATATTTGAGAAGATAAATTTTGGGAGTGAAAATTATAGTTATTTTTTAGCCATTCATCTATGCAAACTATTTAACGACACCTTATTTCGTTTTGGAGATGGAATTCTGCAATGACATGGAGAGAGAGAGAGAGAGAGAGAGAGAGAGAGAGAGAGAGAGAGAGAGAGAGAGAGAGAGAGATAGAGAGATAGAGAGAAAGAAAGAGACAGAGACAGAGAGAGAGAGAAAGAGAGAGAGAGAAAGAGAGAGAGGAGGAGTGAGAGAAAGACAAAGACAGAGAAATAGAGAGGAAGAAAGAAGGAGAGAGAATGAGAGAGAAATGGAGAGCCAGACAGACAAAGACAGAGAGATAGAGAGAAAGTGGAAGAGAGAGAGAGAGAGAGAGAAGAAGAAGAGTGAGAGAGAGAGAAAGGGAGGGAGAAAGTGAGAGCCAGGCAGCCATCCAGGCAGCCAGCTAGCCAACCAAGCAAAGAGAGAGAGAAAGAGAGAGAGGGGGAGTCAGCCAGATAAACAGACAAAGACAGAGAGAGAAAAAGAGAGAGAAAGACGGACAAACAGACACAGACAGAGAGAAAGAGGGAGAGAGAGTGAGAGAGAGAATGAGTGAGGGAGAGAGAATGTGAGTGAGAAAGGGAGAGAGAAAGAGAGAGCCAGCCAACTAGACAAAGAGAGAGAGTGAGAGAAGGGGGTAAGAGTGTGAGAGAGGTAGAGAGAGAAAGAGTGAGAGAAGGGGGTAAGAGTGTGAGAGAGGTAGAGAGAGAAAGAGTGAGAGAGATCATTTGCTACAGGTTTTCCTTGATTTCTATAATCATGATCTTTTGTCTTTAAGAAGATGGAAACTATAATGAATGCAATTCCTATCTTTGGTTTATATTGACTCAAATACTTAATACTTTTGAAGTAGAAGTCTATAAAACTTGAAGATTTTCTCATTCTTGAGGAACCTTCAATCAAATATTTTCTGACAAATATTATTCAATTAGCTCTGTTCCTTTCCCACCACCAACACCACCACCACCACCACCACCATCACCAACACCAACACCACCATCACCAACACCAACACCTTCAACACCAACACCACCCCTACTATGTTGTTCTCTTTCTCCTCTGTGTAATTGAACCGAATTCTCTGAGACAAAATATACGGATTTCTATTTACTCAACAGCAACAAGCACTGCCACCCGCACCCTCCGCCGTCACCCCCCCCCCCCACCAGTGCCAACGCCATCATCATCAATGCCATCATCATCATAAAGTCATCACCGACACAGCTACTGCCACCGGCAACACCACCACTGTTGTCACTGCTGCAAGATCACCATCATCATCATCATCGTCGTCGTCGTCGTCATCATCATCATAATCATCATCATCGTCGTCAAAAACAACAACAACAACAACAGCAATATTAAAATGATGCATAAGATAAGAGATCAAAAGATTGTCATTGTAGATCTAAGACGTCTGACATGCTGCAATCTGTGTATGTACGTACGTATGTATGCATGTATGTATATATGTATGTACATAGGTATGAATGTATGTATGTATGTATATATGTATGTATGTGTGTATTTGTGTATGTATTTGTGTGTGTGTGTGTAGTTGCGTATGTGTGTGTGTGTGTGTTATCATTTAATAAAGATCTTCAGCTCTAGATTCCAGTTATATTTCATAGTCAACTTTACATTTATTTGATTAAAATAAAGATTATGTCTTGTTTACCTCCACAGTATCTCTTTGATACTGTATCATTTGATAACTTGATATTGCTAAATGGATAATATCTGTGCCACACTGTTCTCAATGCTTTCTTTATTTTATATAGACTGCCAGGGAAGTGGACAATACATAAAAGTGTGTGTGTGTGTGCATGTTTGCGTGTGTGCGTGTGTGTGTGTGTGTATATGTCTCTGTGTGTATATTTATAATGTGACATGTATGCACTGATATATGGACTGTACATAGATTTATGTATGTCTGTATCTCTGTATCTATATTTCTGTATCTATATCTCTTCATTCAGTTAACTAAGCCTGAATGAGTTAGGTCTGTGTTAAGTTGTATGGAGCCATATCAAACTTTTTAAATAATAATATATCTATATATCTGTCTATCTGTCTGTGTGTCTTTCTGTCTACTTATTTATCTGTGTGTATATGTGTGTGTGTGTGTGTGTGTGTGTGTGTGACAACGTACCACACAACCTGATTTTCATTTCATGGAGCTCGGATCAACTCAATACTACCTCAGTCCTGTGATGTCTTAGCTGGCTGAAACTTCAAAGTTACTGTCAATACTATTTTTGTGACAGAATAACATACATACATACATACATACATACATACATACATACATACATACATACATACATAGGTACTGAGAAGTAGAAGAATTTTGAAGACTTGAAAAAATAACCAGAGAAACATGTAATATACAATGAAAAAAAAATACTGTGGACTCAAAAGAATGATCAGAAGAGGGAAACTAAAGATGGGATGGGTTGAAGAGTTGAAGACTGATCCCTGGATTGAAATGACAATAACTGCAATGATTGGTTAACCCTTTACTGGGAAGATCCATCCCACCTCTACAAGCATCATGAACTGAGATTTGGAATGGTTAATAGTAATGGAAGCTTGGATATATAATATACCTTGTTTGGATTTGTCATCCATTGTTTATATATGTATATATATATATAGCAATAAGAAAATGGAGGAGAGTATGAGGTACTCATCAACTTGCAGACACTGTATTCCATTGATTAATCTGTTTATTTTATAACCAAAATGACAAAAAAGACAATATACAGACACTTATGACATACCATATCATATCAACAATTAAGATTTCAAATTTAAAGGACATTTAGCAATTGGAGAAGGGACAAAATTTTACAGCTGTTTCAGCCCAGCGTTGGCATGCCCTATTCTATCTCTATAGCTCCAATACACTGGAGTAATTATTAGATGAAAATGATGTAATGGGGTTACATGCATGATTCGCTAGGCCTCTTCAGAGATTTACAAAATTCAATACATGAATTTTGCCAAATTTTAATACAAATATAACATAAGAATTAAAATTAAAATAAAAAATAAAAATATAAAAATATACAGCACATATACATGCATGCAAGCACACATGCCTGCATGCATGCACACACGCACGCACGCACGCGCGTGCACACACACACACACACACATACACACACTCACACAGTGACTCGGATATGAGTGTGTGCATGAATGTTTGTATGTATATATATATATTTATATATTATATATATATATATATATATGTGTGTGTGTGTGTGTGTGTGTGTGTGTGTGTGTGTGTGTGTGTGTGTATATATCAATACACACATTCTTTGGAGAGGTTAATGTTAGCATATACACATTCTTTGTTCATTTGTAATGATATATCTAATGACAAATAAAAACAAACTATATCTTGATACATTTAACCAATTCCATTTGAATCAAAATTAAATATACAATAAAACGTCTGTAAAGAATCAGCCACATCAAAATTTGTTATTTAAAGCCACTGCCATTTCTAATTGCGATATTTTCTTTTATTATAACTTTACTTTGTCCTGCCATTCTATAGACTATTTATTCCAATAATAAGAGTTATATTGAAAACTAATCAATTGAAATTTAGTGACTGGACAAAATTGAGCAGATGTCTTCATCAATATAATTTGATTGTCAATTATGAAGATATAGTTGATAGTTCCACTAGAAATATGCACATATATTCAATTTCTTAGAAGAATTCTTAAAGAGAATTTAGAAAAAGATATCTCATCCACCCACCCTTCTGTTTTCATTTAGATATTATGAAAACAAAATTTTATTAGGACGACTAATTCCATAACCAATGTTCTATGCTTATGACCAAACAAATTAGTTCTATAGAATTGAAGTCAGATAGAATTAGTTTGATACTTGCACGAATCAATATGAAGTAACCTTTCTCAAAGGTCAAATGTTAAAGGTTACAATCTGGAGATGGACAAATTCTTAAGAATCTCTAACCTAAATATTGCTTCAGTCATTCCCTATTAAAGTCCAATTGAATTTTTGAATTTCTCAGAGTAGCAACCAGCACCAGTAAATGGTAAAAGAGAAAGGGATTCCATTTTTTTGTGTGTGTTAGAAAGTAATTTTTTTTTTTCTTTGTGCATGTCCCAGAGTTTGTGTTTAACTCTTGGAATCGGAAGGATGGAAAATAAGATTAAAGTGTGACAATTATAGTTAAAATGGAATTTGAAGACTTTAGAATTTTACAAGAATCCACGAAGATAAGTTGATTCCACAGAAAAATTGAGACCGAAATAAAAATGTGTATATAATATTGGCTGGTTTGCTGTAAGTGTCCTGGTTTCAAAGTGGTACCACCATGTTCCTGAGTGTTACAAGAGATACTAAAAGGTTGGCAATAGAAATGGTGTCATATTGTAAAAACATTGCCGAAGAAAACATTGCCATTGGATCCTTATCAGTATGGAAGTGCAAATGTAAAACAATGATGATGATGATGTTGATGATGATGATGATGATGATGACAATAATTGTGTTGATGATGTTGATGATGGTTATGCTCTTGATGATGATGATGACGATGACGATGACGACGATAGGTCAACATTGCCTCTCATCCTTTTGGGGTCGTTAAAATAAGCACCAATCGAGCACTGGGGGGTCAATGTAATTGACTTATCTCCTTTCCTGAAAATGCTGGCCTTGTACCAACATCTGAAACCAATATTGTTTCATTTCTTGCAACTATTACTGCACAAACATATGACCACTTTTCTCTGATGCTTGGAAACAAAAGTCTTGGGAAAAAGATTTACGTCATCATCATCATCATTTAGCATCATCATCTATTTTTCATGCTGGCACAAGTTAGACAGTTTGACTGGAACTGGCAGGCTGTCTGTTTTGACTTGGTTTCTATGGCTGGACACCCTTCCTTGCACCAACAACAGTACAGAGTGTACAGGTGCTATTTATGTGTCACCAGCGTGGGTGACTCTCACATACCACTGGCATGGGAGCCAATTAATGTATCACTGGCACAGGTGCCAATTGTGTGTCTCCAGTACGGGTGCCTTTTACATGTCACCAGCATAGGTGCCTTTAAAGTGTCACTGGTACTGGCCACAACTATGATTGTGAAATCATAGCTTGATATGTCTTCTCAAAAACAGCAAATCACCACATTTAAAGATTGGCACATCTTTACACAGCCATCATTCATACACATCACACAGTCATATGAGCATGGTCTTCTCTCTTGCACACTACATCTGATGCCTCTTTTTCTCTCAAGATGCCAATTTTTCTCTCAAGACACTTACACTCTGTCATACATGCACACTGACATTGCACATCCAGTGGAGCATACTAGCTTCATTTCTTTCAAGCCTTCACATGTACTCTGCAGACACAGCCCATGTTTCACTGCTATATAGCATGGCTGTCCACACACGCAGGTATCACACAATCTGCTTTTCAGTCTGAGAAAGAGGTCCTGTGTTATCAACAAAGGTAGCAGCTTTGCCCAGCCCATTCTTTGCCCAGCCCATTCTTTGCCCAGCCCATTCTTTGCCCAGCCCATTCTTTGCCCAGCCCATTCTTTGCCCAGCCCATTCTTTGCCCAGCCCATTCTTTGCCCAGCCCATTCTTTGCCCAGCCCATTCTTTGCCCAGCCCATTCTTTGCCCAGCCCATTCTTTGCCCAGCCCATTCTTTGCCCAGCCCATTCTTTGCCCAGCCCATTCTTTGCCCAGCCCATTCTTTGCCCAGCCCATTCTTTGCCCAGCCTGCTCTTACTCTAGCAGTTGTCTCAGCTCGTTCTTATTCTAGCAGTTGTCTCAGAAAATGCAATCAAATAGAAAAAGAAAGAATGCAAACAAAAGAAAAGGAAAAGAAAAAGCAAAGTGAAGAAAATTGTAAAGCAAAAGAACAGATAAAAGTTAATAAGTGAAGAGACTGTATGCATTATATAAGATGTTGTCAAATGGCGAGAATATAGAAGAAGGTTGTTGGAAAATGTGCAGCTCAAATAACAACAGATCAACAAGTGTGGCATAGTAAACTAGTGGAAGTGTTTTACTAGACTGCCATTGTAGGTAACTGATTGTATACAGTACATAATGCTGTGTTTGTGTGTGTATGTACATGTGTGTATGTGTGCGTGTGGGAGTATGCACATAGAGAGAGAGAGAGAGAGAGAGAGAGAGAGAGAGAGAGAGATAGAGAGAGAGAGAGAGAGAGAGAGAGAGAGAGAGAGAGAGAGAGAGAGAGTGAGTAAGTGAGTAAGTGGGTGAGTGAAAGAGAGGATTGAAAAACAGCAACAAAATTTCTAAAATTATATTCAACTCACAAAAAGTGTACAATACAAAAAATCAGAAACACGTTTGTGTTATGTATACATGTATGTATGTATGTATATGCATACATACATACATACACACACACATACACACACATATATACATATATATATATATATATATATATATATATATATATATATATATATATATATATATATATATTTATATGTATACATGCATACATACATACATACAAATATTATATATATATATATATATATATATACAAATATAAATATACATACACATATACATATATATATACACACACTTTTATATACATATATGCATGCATATGTGCATGCATAGGAATGTATGTATACATGATCACATATCTATGCCTATATATATATGTGTGTATATAATACCTACATATATGTATAAAAAATATACATTCATACAAACATATAAAACTGCACACACATACATAATCAGTTATCTGTTCTTCTATGATTGCAAGATACACATTTTTCTTTAAAAACTTTTTCTGCAACTTTCACCAATAAAATAAACAAGCAATAAATGTATGTGTTTCTACATATGCATGTGTATAATATATATATATATATATATATACATATATATATATATATGTATATATATATATATATATATATATATATATATATATATATATATATATATATATATATATATGTATGTATATATATATATATATATATATATATATGTATATATATATATATATATATATATATATATATATATATATATATATATATATATATATATATATATATATATATATATATATATATATATATATATATATATGTATATATATATATATATATATATATATATATATATATATATATATATATATATATATATATATATATATATATATATATATATATATATATATATATAATGTCAGTATGTATATGCTTCTGTGTATGTTTGCATGTAAGTATTTGAGTAAATAAATATTAAAATGGCTGCATGTATAATTGTATAACCATACATACAAAAAAAAGGAGATGACAAAACTTTAATACAAAAAATATAAGTATATTTTATACAAGCATATATAAAATATAATACATTTTATATATGCATTTACACATGCATACATAATACTTAATTCATGAATGTATATTTGTAAGAATATATACACATATGAATAAATGAGAAACTCTATGTACGAATATCCAACATGAATTCGGAAAATCTAAATATGTATCAAAGAGTAAATAAATTTGAAATAAAAAAAGAATATAAATATAAATATAAAAGCATGAAATAAAATATTTGTAAATATAAACAAATGGAAAAATATCAAAATAACGATTCTAGAAAAATCTAAAGTCTTTGTCAATTTTAATTGACTTATTTCCACCTGAATCTTCCAAAGTTTTTTTTTTCTCTTCTGCTTTTATTTCTGTACGATTATATTGTTGTTCCATACCTGTTTACTGTTTCATTCAAAAGTCTTCTACTT
>NC_142939.1:46260723-46280723 GCF_046866305.1 Octopus bimaculoides
TCTCTCTCTCTCTTTCTCTCTCTCTCTCTCTCTCACACACACACACATAGTTGTCAGCTTCAAAATATTCTGTTGAGTCACAAACTTATAGAATGGTCATACCACACAATAATTCAGTCTGTATTCTTATTATAATCCTTTACTTTTAATGTATTCTAATTTTAATCCTTATTTTTACTTCACATCTGGTGTGAATTTTTAGTTTACTGATACAAAAGAAATGTGTGAAACTGGGTTATTGGTGTAAAGGTATAATTAATTACACAGAAATAACAGATTTTACACACTTCTGGTTAAGTGTTTACTGAAAGCCTATGCTACTTGTACGAGTAGATAACACAGATATCTTATATCTATGCACGTGTATATATGCATATCACCATCATCATTATTATCGTCACCATTTAACATATTTTCCAAGTTGTTTCATTAGTATTATTATAAAAAAAAAAAAAACCAGCAAGCTCACACACATGCAAAGGACTCTTGACATATCATAATTAAGTGTCAACGTTTTCCAGAAGGCGGACACTAACAGAAACATTGAATCTTCCACTCCCCATGGAGTAAATAACTTGTAAATATGAAACGATTGTAGAATATTCAATATTATTTAGTCTGCTCAGAAATTTCTGTTATTTATTCAATTATACAAAATAACAAAGGATTGGGGAACTAGGATTGTTTTTCTAAAGCTAAGAAATATTTTGAAGGAATGAATTAGGGTCAGTACAATTCACGTTACATTTCTGAGAGGGTCTGTTGTGAGAGCATTTATACTGTGACTTTCCGTATGTCTTAATTTATTGAAATAATGTCTTGGTTGGCATTGTACATTTCTGCTTGGAATTTTGTATACAATGATGGAGTAAATAGAAAAAAAATCTCTCCTGAAAGAAGACAGTATAAAGAATGAAGCTGAGCAGACAGACAGCCTTTAGCTTATCACTGTTAACAACAACAGCTATAACAACAACAATTGTACCTTTAGTACACGAGAAGAGAGAATTATGGGAAATATCTCAGTATAATGGTCTGGAAACATTCAACAAGAGAATGGAAATATGATCTGGAGACTGTTTTTGAGAAAAGGAGAAATGAAATATTGTGTAGAATTGTAGGGGAGTTAGAAAAGTTTATACTCTTATCACCACCACCATCATCATTAAGTGGCAATGGTGATAATGATGGTAGTGGTGGTGGTGGTGGTGGTGATTGTGGTTATGGTGTTACAAGGGAAATTCTGAAACTAGTGTTATTGATATATAATAGAGAAAAGGATAGAGTGGGAGGCGAGATTAGCAAAGACAATATAACAATGGCAACAACAACCACCACAAAAGCAGCAGCAGTAGCAGCAGCAGTAGCAGCAGCAGCAGCAACAACAACAACAGCAATAACAATCATAAATGGCTAAGAAAAGGAAAAAAAATGATAAAGGTTGATGATGATGATGATGATAATGACAATGACGACAACAGCGATGATGATGATGTGTATTCTGTTAATGATAATGTTGATGATGATGATGTGGGTGATATCATCATCATCATCATCATCATCATCATCATCATCGTCATTATTATCATCATCCTCACCATAATTATTATTGTAATGATAATACAGACAATTCTGCTGAAGTATTGATAATGATGAACGTGATGTTGGTGGTGGTGGTGGTGGTGGTAGTGGAAATGGTAATGATGATGATGATGATGAGAATGGTGATGAACACGACAGGAACAACAAGAGAATACAAAAACTGAAGCAGCAGAAGCAACAACAACAAAGATACAACAGAGAGACAGTGATGAAAAGGAAAAGGAAATTTAATAATAATAATGAGGAGGAGGAGAGGAGAAGAGGAAGAAGAAGAATGTTATGATGATGATGATAATGATGATGATAAAAGCCGTGTGATATGAATGAAATGAGTGAAGACTAAAGTCTTGGAGAGAATCGATTCTAACAAGTTCAACAATGAGGCCAGAAAGTTATCTTGGAATTCTTCAATTTCTTCAAGAAGATATTCTATATAAGTTGGTCAAGAGAAGACAGAAAAATACTAAACTGTTCTGTTAATACTTCTAAAAATTGGAAGCATTGGCATGGTAGGTAACAACAGCAGTGGTGGTGGTAGTAGTTGTAGTAGTGGTGGTGGTTGTGGTTGTCATAGCAGCAGGCATATTGAACTTACCTCTTTCGCACATGCACATCTAGTCATCCTTATGAAGTTAGACTCATCACATGACATTATTATTTATTTAGTAAACACTAAACATTATCATTGTTTTTAATTTCATGTGTGTGTGTATGTACGTGAGGGTGCTGAAAAGTTCCTGGCTTTAAGGGTCTCTTGAAAGGCCTGGCTGGAGGCCCAACCTTCTGAGTTCTTCGGCAGGGCTTAGAAAAACTGAAGGACCACTGAAATATGCAATATGTCTGAATTTGAGGGTGGAATATGATAAATGAAATCCTCTTGTATTTACTTATACTCAAAAGCAGGAACTTTTCAGTGGCCCCTCATGTATATATATATATATATATATATATATATATATATATATATATATATATATATATATATATATATATATATATATATGTATGTATACACACACACACACACACAAGCGCGCGCGCATATATACTCACACGCACACACAGACATACATTTCTGTGAGGGGCAATGAAAATACAATACCAGTAATATGATACTAAGAATTGATTCAACTAACCCTGCCACTTCCCAATAGCTTTGGGCCAATATAAGAAACCATTGTTATTCCTTATTGAGTTAAAATCTTGTCACTGCCAAATTTCTCTTCTATCTTATCTGGTGTTAATAAATTAAATATTAACCAACTACTCTGCCAAGCGATAAGCTAGCAGACTTGTTAGTGTGACTGTCAAAATACTTAGTGGTGTTTCTTCTGATTCGTTGCATTCTGAGTTCAAATCTTATTGAGGTCAGTTTTGCCTTTCATCATTTTGACAGTTCATGAAATAAAGTATTGTGGAAGATTTGATCCATTTTCCCCCTCCACTCAAAATTGCTGGCCTTGTTAAGATTAGAAACAATATTTTGTGACCTTGTACCTTTCCTAAATCATTTTGATGATCCATATATATGCTAATGAGGTCAATCAAGAGCTGAGGTGAACCATCATTATAGATTGAGAAGGGAGAGTCAGTTTGAGTTCTGTCACTTGGCATCAAACCATTTCTTATTTCTCTTTATGTAAATTATTTGTGTGTGTGTGTGTGTGTAGGATCATGATGTTACTGCATATTTGGCAATCTATGTACCTCTGCATATCATTCTTATTTCTTTATTGCCCACAAGGGGCTAAACATAGAGAGGACAAACAAGGAGAGACAAAGGGATTAAGTCGATTACACCGACTCCATTGCGTAACTGGTACTTATTTAATCGACCCTGAAAGGATGAAAGGCTAAGTCGACCTCGGCGGAGTTTGAACTCAGAACGTAAAGACAGACGAAATACTGCTAAGCATTTCACCCAGCATGCTAATGTTTCTGGCAGCTCACTACCTAAGTCACACACTCTGATATACTTCTGTATATCATTCTGTGACAATGAGTGTATGCATGACAGTTCATATAATAATGTATGTTTGTGTTATAACGGGCTGGTTTGTATTTGTTTAGAATCTTGTATATTTCTGAGTGTGATTATATATCTGTTTGTGTGACAATATATGTGTACGAAACTGTTTGTTTCTCTATCCTTGACATTGTTTGTTTCTGTGTGTGTGGTGCATATGACAATGTGCATATTTGTGTTTGAGTGTGAGCATAGAACAATGTGCATATGTTTCTGTGCATGTGAGATTTCCCATATACATGCCCATGGGTTTGTCAGTCGGCATATGTGTTTATGTGTGTTAGTTTATAGTCAGCATCAGTCTCAAAGTGGACTGCTTTCTTCCACAGTCCCTTATACATTGCGTATGTCACAGGCTAACACAACTGCAGCCATCAATCATTACAGACAACCCTATTTTTACATTCCAAACAGTCCTTATTAACATATGACTATGTTTCTAGGTTTATTTTATATTTCTTCATTTCCTTCCTACTTTCCCATTTCAATCACACACACACACACACACGCACACATGTATGTACTACCTACATATACGTATGTATATATGTGTGTATATATATATATATATATATATATATATATGTGTGTGTGTGTGTGTGTGTGTGTGTGTGTATATATATGCGTATACATATATATATGCATATACATATATCATACATATATATATATAAATATGTATATATGTATTTATATATGTGTGTGTGTGTGTGTGTATATATGTAATATATGTATGTATATATATATGTGTGTAATATATGTATATATATATATATGTAATATATATATATATATATATATATATATATATATATATATATATATATATATATACACACATATATATATATTTCTATTTTATATATATATACAAGAAAATCTATATCTATCTATCTATCTATCTATCTATCTATCTATCTATATATTCCTACTTTTTTATCTAAGATATCATTTTATCAAATGGACAGCTTCTTCAATGAATGAATCACAGACATTCCTTTATAATGCATGGTCAGTAGGTGTTTGTCATTGTGGCTGAGATGGTAGAATATTGGCCAAGATCATTTGGAATATTTAGATCCATCCCTCTAAATTTCTGTTGAAATTCTGCAATGGTTGTCTTTACATTTTTACACTTCACCCCATTAAGGTCACAGAAGTCAAATACCAGTAATGTACTGGAGTCAAAGGAATCAAACAAATTTCTGTCTTTGGGACAAAACTAAACAACGTATTACTTTAGGTATATATTTTATATATATATATTTTCTCCTATTATATATTGAAATCTGATGTATATATCTAAATGCTTTACCTTTGCTACAGTATCATATATTTTAGGCACCGCTAGTAGATAAAGAAATTATTATTATTATTATGATAACTACTATGCACCCTGCAACTTAGAAAGACATTGCTTTTCTCAACACATGAGCTGTTCCAAATATTGTTGCCAATGAAATACCTCCTATGAAATTTGGTATTTACAGATTTTGAGGTCAGAATATTGCTTACTTTGAGATGGTCAATAGTCTCATGTGCACCGACCATATTAGGTACTACACTCAATATTTGAGATTCTGTGGATGTGTTTAACATCCGATGCAATGTCTTGGTACTTCCTGACTTTCTCATCTTCTGTCTTCACAATATTCTGGTCTGCACGTATAGCTACATAGATGAAGGACCATTATTTGACCAGTGATATCTGGTCGGTTATGTTGCAACTTCTGATTCATATATATATAGGTATATCCCATGTGAGTTTCAACTATCATTCTCTGCTGCTGGCAAAGGTTCGTAGACATACCACTTGTTGAAACATTCTAGCTGATCATCCAAACCACGTGGTTTTGGGTTTGGTCCCACTATGCAGTACCATGGGCAAGTATCTTCTATTATAGCCTTGGACTGAGCAAAGCCTTGTGAGTGAATTTAGTAGATAGAAACTAAAAGAAGCCCATCATAAATATGTAAGTGTGTGTGTGTGTGTGTGTTTGTCCTGCATAATCACTTGACAACTGTTGTTGGTGTGTTTATATCCCCATAACATAGTAGTTCAGCAAAAGTGATCAACAGAATAAGAGCCAGGCGTTAAAATTAAGTGCAAGGGTTGATTAATTTGACTACAAAAATCTTCAAAGTGGTGTCCCAGCATGGCCACAGTATAATGACTGAAACAAGTAAGAGAAGATAAAAGAAGAAATGGTTTATCGAAGAAAAATCTTTGACAACTGCGCCTAAAAACAGAATATAAATGAGAGTATTTTATATCAAGACATGCAGAATTTTAATGGAAAGAATAATGACTTCTTTTGGTGATAATGACAAGCGAGTGTACTTTTAGTTACTTGCCTAGCAACAACAACAAATGCTACTTGCCTAGCAACAACAACAAATGTGAAGGAAAATTTCAACAAAGAAAACAATATCACCACAACCAAGGAGGTTTCCTGCCTAACATCAACAACAACAACAACAAACTGATCTCTTACGATAACTTCATCACCACCACTGCAACCACCACCGCCACTACCACCACCACTACCACCACCACCACCACCGCCACTGCCACCGCCGCTACCACCACCACCACCACCATCACCACCACCAGCATCATAGGGTGCCGGATGTAAGGATTGTTTGGGGTCTGGTTTGGTCTGGGCCTCCAGGTGGACAAGAACTGGAGGACAGTGGTGAGTAGTGTGTCAAGCCATAACCAGAAATGGGCAAGGAGGAAGCTGTCTCTAAAAGGTTGGGAAGAGGTGGTGAATGCATGCATTGCTTCTGTCATCTGCCACTGACTGGTCATTGTCCTTTGCCCATCTTTGTAGCTTGAGCACTTGCTCTTCCATTTTTTCTGGAAGGGAACTGTCAGACAGACTCTCTGCTATCAGGAGTCGCTGAGTAGAAGACTGGGAATGCCATGGTTAATAATGTGCAGATATGCACTGAGACTGCAATACTTACAGCATTTTTTAATAGCAAGCAGATGTGGTCACCGTTTGTCAGAGAGGATTTTTCCACAGCTCATCTAATTGACGGAACTACAGTCCTCAATTAAGCCTACATCAACTTCTTCAACTTCTTCGACAATGCCTTCAGGTTTGTGGTCGTACCAATTGCTTGCTCTGTCAAGTCCATACTTGTTGCAAAGTGTCCAATGGACAAGCCTGGCTATATTGTCGTGGCGTCTTTATTATTATTATCATTATTATTATTATTATTATTATTATTATTATTATTATTATTATTATTATTATTATTATTATTATTATTACTTGATAATCTTAGAGAAAGGGAAATGAAGATTTATAACAGTTTAAGAAGATATCTAAGGAATCAAAGTTTTACTCTATAAAGTGGATATTATATGATAAATTGTATATCACACAGTGTTGTTGAGAGAATCTGATAATTAAGTAGAATCATACAATAAATTGTCATAGAGAATAACAATATATGATAAATGATATATTTAATGGGTATATAACAGAGATAATTGTATTGGATAATAAAAGGATAAAATGAAGTTGAATAAATGAAGAATATTTCATAATTGAGTGTTTCGTATAGGTTAAAGTACAGTGTAATTGTGTTATAGATAAATGGTTATATTAAAATTAGTGTATTGAATGTGCTTTAGATTGCATTTTATTAACCTCTTGTTATTTCTGCTGGGTTGGAAAGGTTTGTAAATATACATGTATCAATCATGGCGTTGTTGTCTAAGCAGGGTTTATTTGTAGTTTGCGGTCAATGATCATGTTTTAGCTTGTTAACTCTTTATGTTTTACTGGCATTTCCAAGACAACGAGATGGTTGAGTGTCAAAAACGTAGAAACAAATAATTAATCACTTTAACAGTACTTAGCAATGGTTGACTATTTGTTATTTAGTCTCAGCTCATCCTTAATCTAACAGAACTTTGATGACAGACATTCCAGTCATGACCGTCTTGTCTTACAGGTGTAGTGAACTACATTATCTAATGTATCCTTCTCTTTTAATGTCAGGGGAGTGTGATTTGAGGGAAATTTGGCTGCTAATTCTGGCAGGACAAGCAACTGTCAGGAGGCTTAATATTTCATGAATATTGTTATCCAGTGTTATTTAGCCCTAGGTCAACCCTCATTGAATAGATGACTCAGTTTCATCAATGAATAATATTCACATGATCAGTCAATAAATTACATGTCAATGAATTACTAGGTGGCTGAGTATTCCGCATATACTTGTACTTTTAAAGTAATTTTCAAGTAGACTCAGGGGGCTACAGTGTGTCAATGACTGCACCATTGAATTACTGGTACAATTCATCTAATGGGCTTCTACACATTTTCTGACTGTCCTGATTTCACCCACAAGGTTTGGCTTGACCGAAGGCTGAGGTCAGTAGTACTTGCTCATGATGCCTGCAGCTCAGCGGCTGGAGAGGCTGGTCCATGTCATCTGACAGTGTCATAGGGTGTTGGATGGAAGGACTGGTCAGAGACCTATCAGAGCTTGATTTGGTTTGGATCTCCAGGCAGACAAAAACTGCGTGGAGACAGGGGTGATGAGCCAGGTGGCCAGTCTCACCCAGAGATGGTCAGAGAGGAAGTGGTTCCTGAAGAGTTGGCAAAAGGTGGCAAATGCATATATCACTTCTACCTTCTGCTTCTGCCTGATTATCATCCCTTGTCCTGCTTTGTGGCTGATCAAGGTGAAGCACTTGCTGGCTGTGTGGTAAGTAGCTTGCTTACCAACCACATGGTTCTGGGTTCAGTCCCACTGTGTGGCACCTTGGGCAAGTGTCTTCTACTATAGCCTCGGGCCGACCAAAGCCTTGTGAGTGAATTTGGTAGATGGAAACTGAAAGAAGCCCATCGTATATATGTATATATATATATATATATGTATGTGTGTCTGTCCCCCCACTGTCGCTTGACAACCGATGCTGGTGTGTTTACATCCCCGTAACTTAGCGGTTCGGTAAAGACACCAATAGAATAAGTACTAGGCTTACAAAGAATAAGTCCTGGGGTCGATTTGCTCGACTAAAGGCGGTGCTCCAGCATGGCCACAGTCAGATGACTGAAACAAGTAAAAGAGTAAAGAGTAAAGAGTAATCTATTTGTCATGTTGAATACCTTAATATCTAAGACAATCCTGTGATGGTCATCCTGTTTGTTTCTTATATGGAGGGAAGCCTGGACCACATTAAACAAGATGTCTTTTTCTAAGACAAGCAGAGTGTGACTTGAGGGAGAATTGGTTGCTATTTCTAGTAAATTAACAAATACTGTCTCATTAATGGGGCATGTAATCAATAGAAGTGATTATGGATATAGTTATTGAATGGTTAATATTGATTTTCAAGTAGAGTGGTGCAGTAGTTGGCATGATTGAATTATGTTGCATTCGATGTGCAATACCTCTCTCTGGTCAACACCTCTCCTGATCAACATCAACTCCTTGGGTCAACATAACCTCCCTGGGTCAACTATGCCTCTCTGGATGAACATCTCTCAGGAATCAACAGACAATAAGGGTTAGCATACCTCTCCCCTAAACATTTTTGTGGTTGTATCTTCACTAAAATGCAAAAAAACCCAACCTTGTTGTTATATTTCGACAACTAGAAACATGATGGTGGCAGTGGAGGTATTGGTGGCGGTGAATGATGATGGTGATGGAGGTGGTAACAACAGTGGCAGTGGTGGTGATGATGACGATGGTGATGATGGTGGTGGTGGTTGTGGTGGTGGTGGTTATGGTAGTGATCATGATAGTGGTGACAGTAGTGTCGGCTGTGGTCATCGTAACTTTGTTGTTGCTGATGGTAGGGTTGATCTGGTTCAGTGAAAATCCATGAAACCCAGGCTGTTATATGTATTTCTTTTATAGCTTCCAAAAGATGCAATGTCAAAGATGAGGATAACAGGAAAAAAATTCATGATCCTGGGTGGGGGAAGCAATATGCTATATATGCTGTTGTTGTTGCTGTTATTGTTGTTGTTGTTCTTCTTCTTCTCCTGCTCCTCCTCATACTACTACTACTACTATTACTATTACTACATTGTCGTCATTGTCATTGTCATCATGATCATGATGATCATCATTGTCATTGATGTCATCATCGTCATCATCATCATCGTCGTCATCGTTGTCGCTGTTGTCATCCAAAACCACCACCACCACCACTACCACCACCATCACGACTACTACAAGTAACTGCTATAGATAGGTGTTCAAATCTCTCTGGAAATATTTCTTCATAACAGTAAGGTCTTCTGCTCTTTCTGACACCATTATCTCATATACTTGATTGAAATGGTTCCATTAGAATGGTTCAATGGCCTCGGTTTGTTTGTAGGGAGAGTTACAGTCAACTGAATCAACCCTTAATATGTTAATAGTTACTTATTATTTAGTTTTATAAGTATTATCAGAGCAGAAATAAATTGTGAAATAAAATCCATATATTTTTGTTTTGCTAACACTTTTGTCAACCTGTTGGCCTCTTTTATAAAGCTAATATTATCTACAAGAATACTGAAAATTATATATAGATATAAAAAATAATAATAGAGTCTTTTATTACTGACTTTTCATTCTCTTGTAGATGTTATATTCTTATGAAGACCTCAATTAGTTGGACTTTTCATAACGTTGACTATAAAAGTGAGTCTAGAAAGCGAAATTAATAAAATAAAACCAGCGGTGATCAATGATAACTTTTGAAATAGGTTAATAGATAAAATTTATCTAAATGTAATATACAATGGAAAATATTCTACAATAGGAACAGTGTAGACTGCAACATAAATACAATAATGAAATTACAATATTAAATATATATATATATATCTATATCTATCTATCTATCTATCTATCTCTCTCTCTCTCTCTCTCTCTCTCTCTCTTTATATATATATATATATATATATATATATATATATATATATATATACATATATATAATTTCAATTCAAAGAAATATATATATATATATATATGTATATATATAGGTGTGTGTGTGTGTACATATATTTATAAACATGTGCATGTATATATATATATATATGTGTGTGTGTGTGTGTGTGTTTGTATGTATGTATATATATATATATAATCTATATATTTATGTACATGTATATGTATGTATGTATGTATATAAATGCATATATAAGTATATAGAAAAATGTTAAATACTGTTAAGTATGAGAATACATACTGAAAAGCAGATGAAAGAATAATTACAAAGATTGGCAAACATAATGCTGACATAAACGACTGCAGTGTTGGTCAAATAACCTAATGATCAAACAGTTGTTTGACTCTATCTCATTGGCCATCAGTGATTGTTTTTGCTGGCTCAGTCGAACTGGTTGTTAATCAGGTAGTGAACAGTTACTTCTTGGTGTATACAATTGTTGTTTGTTGTTGTTGGCACTCCGTTGGTAAGATGTCGAGGTTTCCAGTTGATCCGATCAACAGAACAGCCTGCTCGTGAAATTAACGTGCAAGTGGCTGAGCACTCCACAGACATATGTACCCTTAATGTAGTTCTCGGGGATATTTAACGTGACACAGAGTGACAAGGCTGACCCTTTGAATTACAGGAACAACAGAAACAGAATGTAAGAGTGAAAGAAAGTTGTGGTGAAAGAGTACAGCAGGGTTCACCACCATCCCCTACTGGAGCCTCGTGGAGCTTTAGGTGTTTTCACTCAATAAACAATCACAATGCCCAGTCTGGGAATCGAAACCGTGATCCTATGATCACGAGTCCGCTGCCCTAACCACTGAGCCATTGTGTCTCCACTGGTGTATACAACTCTATTGGAGTAGAACTAATGAGTGCAAGGCTAGGCTGATCTGCAGTCCTTGCCTCCATTTTGATCCATCTATGACTATATAGCATGGGCTGGGGAGGAGGTGTCTAGAGTGGAGTCTATCAGGATGAATACTGGTGTGGTTTCCTGTTGCCTTCCCTTGGCAGGTGAGATTTGAACTTAGAATGTGGAGCTACAAGATGTACCATAAACTATTTCTAGTCATGCATCAATGGTTCTGCCACTTTTCTACCCACAGAACAACATGAAACAAAGCGTTTTGCTCAAGATCACAATTTGCTGCCCAGTCCAAAAATCGAATCCATGATCTAGATATCATGAGAGAAACATCCTGACTATTAGGCCACATGTCTTCACACACACACATGCATGCAGACACACATACACACACACACACACACACACATGCATGCAGATACACCCACCCACACATGCACGCACACACACACACACACACACCCACACATGCACGCACACACACACACACACACATGCACGCACGCACACACACACACGCATACTGATACAGACACAGACACACTAACACAGGCACACACACATACTAAGTGTGTGTGTGTGTGTATTAAGTCATGTGGCCTAGTGGCACAAACACAGACACTGACACACGCACACACACACATACAGACACACACACACACACACACACACACACACACACACACACACACCACACCACACATCCATAAACAAATAGATAGATAGATAGACAGATAGAGAGAGATTAAATAAGAAAGAGAGACAGAAAAAGACACACAGACAGACAAGAGGCATCAATAAAAGGGAGAAAGAGAGAGGAATAAGGAAAGGGAGATGTTATGAGAATATTCCAAGATATTTTGTGTGTATTTGGATTGGGACGGCAATATATTATTGCCGTTTATATTTAGAAAGTGCAGGATTTTATATTTTATCTTCTGAAATAAATCAATTTTGTTTTGCAGACATTCTGGGATATTTTATTGGAGTTTGTCCAATTAATAGGATTCTTGAGGTCGTTGTTGATGTTTAGACTCCAATAACTGTCTACTGACTGTTTTAAGTGGATTGATCTGAGTTCCAAACAGTTGGTGTAATGTGAGTTTCATCTTGTTAGTCTTGTGTATCAGTGTATTAATTATTGTTGTTGATTCTGTACTGGCTGTTATTGATCTTGTATTTTAGGATGTTGCTGTGGTGGTTGCTGGTGATGTTTTTAAGACACCCTAGTCAAATTTGCAAGAACATTATCGTAGTCCAGAAATAGCTTTTGGGTGTGACCTTCTGGTGAGATCCATAAGGTCAATTGAAGCATGTTCGTCTGGATATAGTCTGATTTTGGAGCACTTCATGTTATGAAAGTAATACTGGTTTCAAATTTTGGCACAGGGTCAGCAAGTCTGGTGGAAAGTGTTAAATTGGTTACATTGAGCCCAGTACACTACTGGTACTTATTTTATTATTGACTCCAAAAGGATGAAAGGCAAAGTCAACCTCAGCAGAATTCTGTCTCTCAGAATGTGAAGATGGTCAGAATGCCACTAAGCATTTCGTCAGGCATACTCTTTTACTCTTTTACTTATTTCAGTCATTTGACTGTGGCCATGCTGGAGCACCGCCTTTAGTCGAGCAAATCCACCCCAGGACTTATTCTTTGTAAGCCTAGTACTTATTCTATCGGTCTCTTTTTGCCGAACCGCTAAGTTACGGGGACGCAAACACACCAGCATCGGTTGTCAAGCGATGTTGGAGGGACAAACACAGACACCCAAACACACACACATATATATATATATATATATATATACATATGCATATATACGACGGTCTTCTTTCAGTTTCCGTCTACCAAATCCACTCACAAGGCTTTGGTTGGCCCGAGGCTATAGTAGAAGACACTTGCCCAAGGTGCCATGCAGTGGGACTGAACCCGGAACCATGTGGTTCTTAAGCAAGCTACTTACCACACAGCCTCTCCTACGCCAAGGCATGCTAATGTCTCAGCCAGCTCATGCTTATGATTCAGCCAACTGCCTTAGTTGAAATAAAAATATTGGTTTCAAGTTTTGACACAAGGTCAGCAAGCTTAGTGGAAGGGGTTAAGTCGATTGCATCACCCCCAGTATTCAACTGGTACTTATTTTATCAACCCTGAAAAGACGAGAGGCAAAGTCGACTTTGGTGTAATTTGAACTCAGAATGTAAAGACAGACAAAATACTGTTGAGCATTTTGCCCAGTGCCCTAACAATTCTGCCTAGTCGCTACTCTTCAGTATGAAGATAATATATTAGCTCTGTTGTTGATGTTGATTAGAGAGGAATGAATAGATACGAGATCATGGTTTAGCAAGGATAATGTTGAATGTAGTGTCATAGAGTGGTTTGTTGTATGGGTGCAGTATGGTAGGGTGTCTGTGTTGAATAGGTTGTAGTGTCGTAGTGTAAATGTTTAGCGTGGCTATGGTGTGTGAAATATAGTGTGATAGTGTTGGGTGTAGCGTGGTAGCATGAATGGGTAGGCAGGCTGTAGTGTGGGTTCTAGTTTGCAGTAAGACGTGTGGTGGGGTATTGTAATTGTAGTTTTGAAGGTGTTGTGTGGTAGCATGACGTTGTTGTGTTGTGTGTAGCATTGCAATGTTGTATGGTTGTGTAATATGATTGTCTGTGAATAGTTTGTGCTACGGTTTATTTCTATGAAAATTTAAAAAAAGACAAAACCACCATAAGAACACAAGGGTCTTCTGAGGGGAAAAACTCTCAGGGATTTGATTATCTCCCTTATATGATATTGTGATATGTGGTGAGGTGAGTAAACGTATGTATTAGTGTGCGTATGTGTGTGTATGTGTATGTGTGTGTGTGAGCGTGTGTGAGTGTGCGTGCGTGCGTGAGTGCAGAGGTATATTTGTATGAAAATGGCTGTATAAGAGTTTTTTTTATAACTGTTTAAAGAATTGCTCACTGGAAGAGAGAGAGAGGGGGGGAGAAAGGATGAGTTAGGGAGAAACTGAACGAGAACGTAGGAAAGAGGGGGATGGGGAGAGTGATTTCTGAGTAAAACATTCAATTTAATATTCTGTTTCATCCAAGTTGCTGTGATCATAAATTGCTCTTGATATCAATCAGAAGGTGATCAATCAGACTAAATACATTGAACACTAATTTCATTTCGGTCTTTCATTGTGTAGTTTCAAATTCTGTTATTTTCCACATTCCGTTTACCAACGGTCTATAAATACGGTACCAGTGATATATTAAGGACATTTATAATCTTCCCCTACACAAGAAGTGACATGGTGTCTTGACGAAACACGAAAATCAATAAATTATTTTGATTTCATTGGTGGGCACCACGCAAGAAATCCACATATACAAGGAGTAAGACAATGTGGCATTCATGCCGTTCTCCGAGCTTTAGATAAGTAGAATAAGATGAACTAACAACAATTAATAATCAGAACTTGTCCATAGATTCTAATTTAAGGAACTACTAAGAGTTTAGTGATTTCTGTACAGTAGGCAAGGGTTGCTCGTGTAAACACCCCAAAACCACAGTTATCCCAAACACTAGGTCAAGAGATTTCTCTCTATTCTCATCCCTCAACGAACAGGCGCATGCTTAGTAGGCAGATGAACACTGCCTGTCCTTCCCGGCCAAAGGAAGGTGGTGAAACGATCTTCACAATAGACTCAGCTGATAGCTGGATCAGTCCTGTTACCCCAATACTTCATCTCACTTGCCAAGTGTCACAGCAAGCCATCGAGGTTGACATTGAAATCCATCCTGTGTTCCGGCCTGACATTCTTCCTGAAGTGATGCTGGAAAGCCGTACGCATCTGCTTAGGATTGAATAACATGCGCCCATTATGGTTTACCAAAGGCCGAATCGTGGAATCCTTGTCTCGTTATGTTTCTGACACACGGGCTCATCGAACGACATTCGTTCCCTCTTGTTTAAGATCTCGTGCGATAGTTCTGACAATGCACTCATCGTGCTTCACGTTAAAGAACTGGAATATTTCGAGGTTCAGTCACACCATAAGTACTTCTGCTGTGATACATTTTCTAAGCGTCGCTTCTAAGTTCGGAATCTCCGTCTCTTCTGTCTTTTTTTTTACCTCTGTCAGAACTTCCTTACTAAACCTCTTCCACTCTTATTTCCCTTTTCAGGGTGAATCAGCATTTGTTGCTGATGATTGTCTCCATCAATATCAGCTTAACTAATTTGCATATCTGGTTTCTGCAAACTTTGTCGGCAATTTCACGTCAAGCGTGCGGTATTTTCCTCTCTAGCTACGTTTGTTTTGATGCTCCAGATAAGTTTGAGTCACACTTCTATTTGCTGCCGTGTCACTTGTTTTATTTTCCGTTTTTTTTTTTTAAATCCTGTCATTTTAGAAGTTACAGTTTTCAGATTGACTTCCTGTTAGAGGGATTCAGAAATGCTTAATTTGACGTTTAGGCTCGATCACGTTGGGGAGTTTTTAGAATTTGTTTTTAAGTGTTGGGGCGCAAATTTAATTACTTCCTCCTGTTGCACGATGTTTGCAAATCCAGGAACTTTAGATTTGTTAATTGTAGTGTCTTGATTTTTTGTTATGTTGGGGTTAATGGTGGTGGTGGTGGAAGTGAAAGGTTTTGGTGTTTTGATTTGGTAACTTGCTTTTTCTTCATTCTGTTTTCACGCTCTTTCTTGATGTTTCGGTCGTCACTGATAATGGCAGTGGTGGTAGTGTTAGTATTGCTTTAACAAATCTTTTCATTTGTGTTGCTTTCATTGCTTTTTCTGCTGATATTACTATAGTTTATCCCCAGATAAGCGCAGATGTTCTGTTAGAACAAACTATACTGAGATAGTTACCATGGTAGAAATTCTCATATTAGCTTTTGGTATCACATGCACTCTAGTTTGTATCGCTAGCAGGGACACAAATCCCTGACAACTCCAGCATTAGAGATGGCAGTGATTTATCTCCCTGCTTTTGTGATATAAACAAGAGTGCATTTTGCATCAAAAGCCAATATGAGAATTTCTCTCATGGTAACCATAGCAGTAAAGTTTGTTCTAACAGAGCATTCACGCTTCAGTGGGGATGAATATTACTTCGCGGTATTGATACTGCCTCTGTCGCTAATAAGTATTGCTATTGTTGTTCATACATTCTCTGTTAAAAGGTAGTAGTGGGAAATTATTATTACATTAGCTGTTAGAACACCTAAATGCTTCCTGGCTTTGCGAAGCCACAGTTCTTTTTTTTTAAATTTAGGTATATAACTTCGGTATCAATAAGTTTCAAAAGCCGTCCCAAAAGGGCAAAAATCTCACAAAGCCAACGTGTCTTAGAGGACGCTGGTTGTCTTAATAACAAAATGGTAGAAAAAAAATTACTTATTTCACAACAACAATATTCAGTAACAACTTCCGAGTTTCTAAACGACGTCTTTCTCCAACAAACATAACAACAACAACAACGACGACAATGGTTTAGACACTTTGGACAGGATACAATCCATATAATGGACATAATTATACCTTACCACAAAACACAGAATGTTATATATAAGTGAATATCAAATGATAGAGAGCTACAGTCTTGCTGGAAACAGGGTCTTTAGTATCATTTGTGCAATATTTTAAAGAAATCTTTGCTATGAAAGATATCAATTATTTCAATCATAGAGTTAGGTAGGAAGAAGTGAAAGGATTTAAATTCAGGTCGCAACTGTGTCGCAACCACATCATTCTGTGTCTTTAGTTCAATGTAAAGCAGCGGTAGGTTGGATCCCGTAGGAAGCCATGCTTTTGGCTCCTTTATTTCCTTCGTTTAGGCACAATACCAAGTGCATATTACCTGAGTATATAACTGGTATTTATGTTATTAAACCCACAGGGAGATACTGGTTACGTCATAAAGTAACCAGCAACATTTAGGATCAAAACACCCTGGAATCACATTATGTAAAGAATTAGGTTTGTAGTATAAGGGATTGGTTACCCTCTTTAAATGTCCACCGAGACATTTGAATGCGTAAATCAGGTACCCGGTTGTTGAAGAAATTCCAATACAGGATTGAAACTAATCTAGCTGAAACCTTTTATTGTGTTTATGATATTGTATTTATAAATAAGGTGTTTACACCCGTTTATACATATTGTTTTGGCTAAAACCTATAGATACATTGTGTTATACAATATAGCATACCTGCATACTTTCATTTATGTATGTATGTATGTATGCGTGAATGTGTGTGCTGTGACATATGTAAAAAACATATACATACAAACACATATATATAGTGAAAGAGTGTGTGAGAGAGAAAGAAAAAGAGAGAGAGCGGAGGGGCAAGAAAGAGAAAGGAGAAAAGGAGAGGAGAAGAGGGGTATGAGGACTTGTTGCAGAAAAAACAGTAGAAATTAGCTTGAGGTGTTACCTTATTTTAAACCCCACTTATGGTGTAGAATATTGGTCTTCCTGTCCATAACAACATCATAGAAAGTCAACGTCTCCCAATAAGGATTGAAAGAAAAATAACAGGAAAAAGAATCATTGACATCGCACAGAAAAAAAAAAACAAAAACACTGTTAGCCCGGGGCTTTGTAAAGTGAAGTAGGTTGTGATATATTTAAAGTATATGTATGTATATATATATATATATATATATATATATATATATATATATATATATATATATATATATATATATTCATACATACATATGTGCATTCATACATACACATATGTGTATATACACACACACATATACATCCTCTTTCTCTATCTTCATATACATACACTCATGTAGATATGTGTTTTCTCTTTCATTCTCTCTCTTTCTGTGTGTGTGTGTGCGTGTTTGTGCGTGTATGTATTATGTGTTTGAGTGTGTGTGTGTGTGTGTGTGTGTTTATATACCTGTTCATATACTCCTGTCGAACAGGTAATAACATCAGGTACAAGTAATAATATACGACATAGCGGACTGCACAGTAGTACAGCAGTAAAACTTTCGACTGTCTCTAACAAACCAGTGTGGCAGTTTCAAACGTTAATTGAAGCTGTTTTAAAATTTCTATGTTACCGCTCGCCTGTTATTGTAAATGCTGTTGAGCGTCTCTAAAACACCACAATAGATCTAAATGTAAATGTTAACCAAGAAGAAGAAGACAGTAATAGAATTTACTTTTAACACTGATTTAGTTTACTGAGGAGAACATAGTATTTTGTGATTCACGCCCTGACTTTGGATTTATAGTGTTCATGAAATAGTGTGTGTTTGATGCAGGCTAAAATTTTCACTTCATTTAAGAGGTATTTCTTATTACTAAGTACGAACAGATACATTTATAGAGAGAATGAATGGGAATATATTGCCTTTAATTCGATAGTATTCTTTTATACTTTTTCTTCTACTTGTTTCAGTCTTTTGACTGCGGCCGTGCTGGAGCACCGCAGGACCTATTTTTTTTTTAAAGCCTAGTACTTATTCTAACGGTCTGTTTTGCAGAACAGCTAAGCCATGGGGACATAAACACACCCCAATACCGATTGTCAAGCGGTGATTGGGGGTGGGGGATGACAAACACAGACACAGTAACACACACACATATCTATATGTATGTATGTATGCATATATATATATATATATATATATATATATATATATATATATATATATATATATATATATATATATATATATATATATATGTATAATAGCCCTAAGACAGATCAACACTGTAAACTGGACGTGCCTTAAATTATACCGTTGAGTTTATCTTGAGTTCGTATATGTGGAGAGGATGGGATCCGTCAAATTAACTTAACACTCCACCCACGTGTGTACCCGTCCCCCACAGAGTTTCTAACACAAAAGTCCCTCTACAATAGTCGCGAACGGTAGAAAAGATGGTTTACGATACGGTTACAAAGGATGATTTGGTTACTTTAGGTAACTAAGTACATGTCCCTTTTTCTTTTCGTGTGGAGAGGGTCAGCACCTCTTTAACACGTCTTGTAGCAATGTGACTGCTTTAGTTGTCCCTCCACACCTCTTAGACCTAAACAACATTTTGTAGAAGGGGCATAGTTGATATTTTGAAGCTAATATCATTGGAATGGATGCTTTGAAGGCATTAGAGTTGATTTGTAATGAAATGTGACATAATGCCAAGAGACGTACTTCACTATCCTCTAAGTCATTCTATTGACACCCGCCAAACAATGTTATATAGAATTATATATGAACACCACACAATACCATATTGCGATGAATTTAAATTTTCATTCTCATGTAAATGTATGTCAACATCAATAATAAGGAAAGAAAAGAACTCAACACCTTAGACGGAGTGAATATTAATGTCTTGATATTATACTTCTATCTTACAGCTTGCCCTTACCTGCGGACAAGAAACTTCAAGTAACAAAATGCTGTATGCTCGAGATGTAACATATGCACATAAATACATACATAACATACATACATTACATGTACACATACATGCATACATACATACATACATACATACA